>NW_026864160.1:0-147958 GCF_026571515.1 Ruditapes philippinarum
CCGTACATACTGTAATATAGCATATATGCAATAATAATTCTACGTTTTACATTATATACGACGTTTTTTTCAGGCACTCATGTCATTTTCTTGTAACGTTTTTCCTGCCGCAAAGACCAGGCAAAAAACAACATTATTTCTAAAAAAAACTCAAATACATGCATCAGACTTGGATAAGACGTTAACATTTTGTACAACACCAGAACGCATTGAAACATTATACATGCATAATTTGGAGACAGCTACACTAACCTTAGTGTGCCTTGGCGGTCCACATCACCATCTCAACGGATCCTCACAAGTACTGTGTTAAACTGTGAAACATAGAATAACTTATCAAAACTTGGATATTGAAACTACAAAGGCCAAAATTCACGACGACGTTGTTTTTTGTTTTTTGTTTTTTTTTTGTTTTTGTTTTTTTTTTTTGCAAATCGACATATCTATTACTGCATTCACTTTCCTTTTTCTTATCGTTTGATCTTTTGTCATGATATTTTTCAATAATAGTCTTCTTTACACTATTGCAAGAAGTTAATTCATATGTATGTTGTTGTTTGTTCTCGAATAGAAGGGCGGAATCATGGGGAGAATGCAAATTATTGCACTGTCCCTATTTCGGGATTCGCTATGATCCAGGGGTTGTTTTTTCACTTAACTTGTATGGGGTATTCAAGTATGCATTTCAGCAATACACACCCACTTGAACCAAGCCCTTATTTGAATTTTACCTGCCTGTCCCTTGTGTGTTCAATACGGCATTTTCTACTGCTTATGTAATCTTACATCTAGGAATTGTGTAGGATTGCTCGGTACATATTCCTGTAACATGTTGATTTATTAGCTTTTAAGGAAGTCTTATTGTAATGCTTTCCCGCAAAAACATCGGCCAATATCTTAACAAATCAGTTATTTCCAGAACGTTATTTTTTAATCTTGGGCATTAGATTATTTACAATGTATTAATCACTCCTCCTTAAGCGCTATGTACTAATGTCGGTTATGAACGATTAAAAGTTAGTGAATACCGAATATCGTGAATAATAACGTTTGGAAATGACCGATTTATTACAATCTTGGTCGATGTTTGATTTTTTTGCGGGAAAACATTACTGTAAGACTACCTTAATAGGATTATATCTTATACATGTATGTAGAAAGGAATAACAAGGCTCTCAATTCACCTTATTAGGAAAAAAGAAAGAACAAAGGGCGAACAGTAATATATTTATTACAACAATGCAAATTCCTAGGAATACATCAAACTAGAATTAACACGACACTAAAATTATATTTGACTCAATAAATATGACAAAAACTATTGAATGCGTCATGTTTCATGCTTGTACAATGATTTCAAGAAGTGAAGGGATTTGAAGAATCAAAACAAAAGTTTCAAATATCAATGAAGTTAGTTATACCGCTTGAGTTATTTTAGTAACTGTTACTTATAATGCGCGGCGAGAATACGTATTTATTCAGAAATACTTGTCAATTAATATAAAAACACATGATTTATTGATAATTCGATTTAAATATTAATTTCGTCAGAAAACTTCTCTGACCAAGCATTTGTATAAGTACATGTACATTGCTACAATACTTTATTTTACATTTCAAATTCAGTTATTTCTATAAATGAAAACCTATAGATGTTTAATTGTTTAATCAGTACATAATATTCAACGATAATCATCCTGAATGCATTGTTCCACTTTTAAAAGGGACTTCGTGGAATTCGGGAAAATTGATAAATAACTTAATTAGAACTCATGCCGAGACCTTTACATAATAGTATACACAATTGCTCGGGATTGTGTGTTATATGAAGAATAAACAATTAAACAAGATTGTTCCTAAAATAATATTAATAAATAAAGAAAGAATATTTATTACCACCAAAATGTTTTTTTTTTTTTTTTAATTTTATAACCAAATTAAAAGGTGTTTAGCTATATCAGATAAGAATTTTGAAAATAAAATGTAAAAAAGCAAAAATAACATCCAATTTGTTTTCATAAGCTAATAATAAAGGCGTTATACAGTTTACAATGAATGATTTTGCTTGGTTATATTTCTTTCAGTTGATTATATTCCATGTAATTAATAAAACGACTTATTATTGAATTTCAATATTAAATAACAATCTAACAGATATGGCGATTGTATAAATTTTGATCACACACGACGTATATATTACATTTTTTTTAATTGAAACACTCAATTATAAATCAAATTTTATACACCTGACACTAAAATCCTATCAAGATTTAATGCTTCAACATTTCACATATATTTTGTACAAATATCGCTTTAAGAGAAAAAGCCCAAATGAAGATCGTTATCAACATAAGGGTCATGTAAACAATAACGGTAGGCTTTTGCTAGATTTTTGTAGGCAAACAAGTTACAGATTTGTTAATGGTAGAAAAGGAAACGATAATATGATAGGGAAATATACTTTTGTAAGTAACAGAGGACGTAGTGTGGTGGATTATTTATTATGCAAGCGTAGTATGTTTGATAATATTTCTATGTTTTATATTGATTTACCAAATATTGTATCGGATCATTGTTTATTGTCAGTTACATATTCATTTGACTATATAACGGAAAATAATGATGATATTTGTGATGAAAACAATTTTGAGAGTATAAATCATAAGTATGTATGGAAACACGATTTAAAAAATACATATATTGAGAATTTAGAGAGCGATGACAGCTTAAGAGATTTACATGATTTAACGAGCAATATAATAGCTAGCACGTCACATGATGATATCGATAATTGTATACATGTTTTTGAAGGCATTTTTAATAAAGTAGCCTCCCCTTTTGTTAAAAACATTTGTTCAGATAATAACAGTTATGTTAACTCTGAAAGCACGCAGCCCTGGTTTAACGAAGAATGTTTTGAAAAGAAAAATATTTTTTATATATGTCTTAATCAATACAGAATGAATCAAAACGAGTGTACGAGAGTAAATATGGTAAAAGCCAGGTCAGATTATAAGTCAACCATTAGAAAATGTAGATACAATTACGATAAAGAAAAAACAAATAAATTGTTAAGTAATAGACACAAAAATGCACGTTTATATTGGAATATGTTGAAGGAAGCTGCGGGTATTAAACAGTCTAATATATCAATGTCGATGTTTGAGAAGTATTTTAAAGCTGTTAACAATCCAGATGATAGTTATTTTTCACCTGATGAAGATGCTATATATTTTATTGAAAGATATGAAAATGATGAATTTAAAATTATGTTCAATGAATTAAACACGTGTATATCTGTTACTGAAATAACAACAGCCATTAAACAACTAAAAAATAATAGGTCAGGGGGTCCAGATTGTTTGATAAATGAGTTTTTTACTACAGGCAAAGATGTTTTGAAGAATGTGTTTTATATATTGTTTAACAAGATTTTTGAAATTGGTTATTTTCCGACAAGGTGGTCTGAAGGCTTTGTGATTCCACTGCATAAAAAGGGAAGTGTAAACAATGTGGATAATTATCGTGGTATTACACTATTAAGCAGTCTTGGTAAACTCTTTACACGAATTATAAATAATAGGTTGAAACTTTGGGCCGAAAAATATAATGTATATATAGAAGCACAGGCAGGATTTAGGGCGAATATGAGCACTGTAGATAATATTTTTGTACTTAATGGCTTAATAACCCATATTCTTAATCAAGGGAAACAACTTTTTACTTTGTTTGTTGATTATACAAAAGCTTTTGATTATGTAGTTCGTGAAAATCTTTGGTTCAAGTTGATACAGTTAGGGCTTAGAGGTAATATTTTCAACATTGTAAAATCAATTTATGAGTCTGTTAAGTCTAGAGTTAAGTATTGCAATAAGTTAAGTGATGAATACACATGTATGCTGGGCGTGAGACAAGGGGAGTGTTTATCTCCCTTTTTATTTTCCATGTTTGTTAATGATCTAGAAGATATATTCATTCATAACAAGGCAGATGGAATAGATGTTGATATGTTCAAAATATTTATGTTGTTGTATGCTGATGACATTGTGATTTTTGCAAATTCAGCCGAAGAATTGCAACGTAGTATAGATATTTTATATGATTATTGTTTTAAATGGAAGCTTAAAGTGAATGTTTCTAAAACTAAAATTATGATATTTAGAAAAGGTGGTACTATTCCTGGTGGCACGATATTTAATTATAATAATGATCCCATTGAAATTGTTAGTAAGTTTTGTTACTTAGGTGTGGTATTTACTACAGGAGGTTCGCTATTTACTGCTCAAAATACATTAGCTGGGCAAGCACAAAAAGCTATTTTTACTTTGAATAAATACTTACATAAGTTTACCTATATACCTCCAAAACATAAGCTAGAATTGTTCGATAAGCTTGTATCCCCTATCTTGAACTATTGTTGTGAAGTTTGTTGTTTTGCAAATAATTTAGCTATTGAGAAAGTACATTTGCAATTTTGCAAAAAATTACTTGGTGTAAAAAAGTCTACACAGAATGATTTCATATATGGCGAGTTAGGCAGAGTATCATTTAAAACTATACAAATGTTTAAGGCTATCAAATATTGGTTACGAATTTTGCAAGCAAAACAAAACAAATATATCTTTATTGTTTATAATTTATTGAAGACGGATGTAGAATTGTGTCCAAATAAAACAAACTGGTGTACATTATTGAAAGATTTACTATGTTCTCTTGGATTTGTTGATGCGTGGATTTTTCAAGGCGTTGGTAATACCGAAATGTTTCTTTCTGTTGTTCAACAAAGATTAAGTGATCAATTTATACAGAACTGGAATGCAAGACTTAACCAATCAAGTAGGGCTCTATTTTATAACACAATTGCATCATTTAGATTTCAACCATATTTGGAATGCTTTAATATTCATAAATTTTGTCAATCATTTACTCGTTTAAGGGTATCATCTCACAGATTACACATTGAAGCCGGTCGATGGACCAGACCCACCAGAACACCTATTAGTGATAGAAAATGTATAACATGTAATAAGGTAGAAGATGAATATCATTTTATTATTGAATGTGTAATGTACATTGATATTAGGAAAAAATCTGTTGCCAGAAAATATTGGATACGGCCTAGCATGTATAAATTTGTAGATCTTATGAACTCAGAAAATAAGAACATACTTAAAAACTTAGGAATATATATAAACAAAGCATTTATTATTAGAAATACTTTGCTATATGATTAACAATGCAAATTTGTCCAGTTGTAATGTTCATGTTAAAAAAAATACATAATATCCATATGATTTGTCTTGCACTTTCGTTTCGGCAAGACAGATATAATTATGGAGAAAATTAAAACGTTGTACATAATTATATATAATATGTTTTCTATTGATATGAATGTCATGTTTATATGATAAGGTTAGCAATTAAGTCAGCTCGAAGGTCTCTTTGCAACTTAACATGAATAGCCAAATCACTTTTGAAATTGGACTTTCGAAGTTTTCAAAAATCCAAAATGAAAGATAAAGATTTGTTACAATTATTAAATCTGCAATTGATGCGAAGGGACTTTAAATTTTTAGGATGTGTGTATAAATATATGGCAATGCGTTTATGTATTAAAATTCAATTAATTTACAACAAATTTTGCATAAATGGCTCATGTAATTGATATTTTGTTTTTTGTATGTATGTGCATGTATATGTGTGTATGTATGTTTATATGTATATATAATAGATCTATAAGTTAGTGGTTCAAAGATCAATTTTGATTTGAAAATGTTTATTATGTAACTACTTAAGAATATTTTCGGCTGGTAATGACTTTATCAATCAAAATTGATCTTCTCCAAACTTTTTCTTTTTCTTTTCATGATTGTTGATATTATGTATATATGTTTATGTCATACACTGTTCGTTATTGTGCATGATTTATGTCCGCATGGGCTTTATAGCCTATTGGAATAAAATAAAATGTCTACTGTCTACTGTCTACATTATAAAACGTATCACCTCATATCACATAATATCTACCTGCACACATATGGAAATAAAATTTTGAAATAACACTTTACAATATTCTTTTTGTATAATCATGGTGAATATAACAGGAATGATGTTGCCGAAAGTAGGCAAATAATAAAATCTTAAATTTAGTTTCATTGTACAATGCACAACTGTTGCTGATATTGGTTTTAAGACTACTTTGATAGTTCGGCACAAAGAATTATTTTATTGCTTTATTTTATTTTACAATCTAAGAAAGGCATAAATATAAATAGTTATTTCATGTCGGTTTAAAATTGAATGATTGAATGTAAGTCTCATGAAAAGTTAATTTGCAGCTGACATTAAAGATGTTCATGATAAGGGGGATATCTCAATTTTTTCTATTTCCATTTTATATTTTATAACAAATAATGGTACAATTATTGTACAATTAATTTATGAGGTTACGTACCAAATGAAAATAACGTTACAAATTGTTAGTAAAATAATGCAGTTGTTTCCTTGTTTAGGGTTATCTAAAGGGAAGTGTACATGTAGCAATTACGTTAATAAAAGTTGTTTCTGAACACGTTTCACATATAAAAATCAAACGTGCAGCCCTGGGTAGAGAACCCTCTGTACTTATTTACTAATATTAAAAGACTTATCCATTATTTGTATGTTTATTGTTTTGTGTGTTTGTTTGTAACCACACGGACTGTTTCAAGTATTATTATTGTCAAACATAATATTACAATTATGAGGAACTACTAAAAAGCAATTTTTTAACCCGACACTTATGCAACGCTATCTTGCCTCAAATGACAAGTTCAACGATTTTTATTTTATCAATGTTGATAACTATCAAGCAAAATAAATCATATGTTAATTAGATTTTATGTTTTCAAATTGATTTAAACATGTACGTATATATATAATTGGGTGAATGTCCAACGGACATTTCGTTGATATATAAACAATTCTCGACAATTTAGTGACATCTGTGTAAGCTCTGAAATATACTTGCACTTACAGTTCAATTTTGCTTTAGTAATATAGAAGCAATACAATTAAAAGAAAAACCGAAAACAAGCCGTTATTTCTGTATTGATATTTTTCAGATAAAGATGTTCAATGCAGTGTAACTTCACAAATAAAGTAATATTTAGTTTGAAATATTAAAATCAAGGATAAAAAATTATCGGAAGGCGGGCTAGTTATTTAATGCAATATTAAATATCAAACTTATCTACAATTAAATCTTAAAACGTTTTCATAATAACCATAGACGGTTCATAAACAGAATAAATAGACTCGGAGATATGATTTACATAAGGTTTAAATCATGATATGATTGGAGTACATATTTCATCTATGGGCGTTTATAGCTAAAAAAGAAAAATAATCCCTATGTTTATATCATGCTCCACAAATTTCAACCGATAATTTCTACATTTATTAAATTATGATACATAGTTTAAAATCCAAATTCCATGCAAAGAGTCGTCAAAGATATTGACATTTGCTATCGCTATACTTTTTATGAGGTTTTCCGTTTTAAGAGTTCTTGTTATTCGTTCAAACATATTTGCATGTTCCGAAATAATTTTAAATTCTGAGCAACATTATGATAACATATGTGAGAGACTGTTAAATATGTTCTCAGTGAAATGTATTTAGAAATTATGAAAACATTATATACTAAAATTCAAGTATGTAATAAAACATTTGCTAAGTTAAAAAATCTTAGTCTTTAGAAATTTTTACGAGTATTCAAATATACACTTGGAAATAAGTAAAGCACACCCGTTAATTTAAAATTTGTTGTGATTGAAGTCACTGTCATGAGACTTCATTGACCTAAGAAATAATAATTTGATGAGCAGCGATATCAATTTAGTCATTACAAACCAGTAAATATATGAGTATAGTTTCTTCTTAACCAAATTGTTGAAGCATAAGCAAATGTGTTGTTTCTTTTACCAGAAAATGTAAGTGTTTATAAGTATGTGTTGGAGCATTTACAAAACATTTACTGGTCGATATTTTTGGTAAAAGTTGACGATTACGTCACCTAAAATCACATTATGTAGCCAAATTTTTATTAATGTGTGTAACCGCCAAGTGCCCGAATGATAGCCTCAACATTTTTTATACTACCAGCAAGGCGTCTAATGCGATTTCAAGGTAAATTTTGCCATTCTTGTGCAGAGCTTGTTTCAGTTGTTGCAGGTTGACTACAGGTGGTTCGTACCATTGCCCAAATAAAATTTACAATTTCAGGTATGGTCATGTCAAAATTGAGGCAAAAAGCCATGTGTGCTGAGCATATTTCCTTGTATATACATAATTAAGGATCAGCAATGTCTCCGCAATGTCCAGGAACATAGGCAGAAAGACCAGAATGACAGAGTTCGATAAGCGATGGATTATTGTTGTAGTATGTCTTCTGATAAAATGCATTTTTTATGATAGATAATTTATAAGCGCCCTTAAAATGTTTTCTTCATCAAAGTAAGATAATGAATGAAGGTTGCATCGTATCATTGTCAATATCATGTAAATGAAAATATCTATATTTTACGATGTAAAATTTGTACACTAGAATATTATTGTTATTCGGGGCTCTAAGGTACTGATCCTCTACCTAAGGTGTTGCTTCTGTTGTTAAATCAGGAGCTGGTGTTGTTGTAGTGGGCGTTGGCCTTTTACAAACCCCTCTTGAAGCAGCTATAAAAGGCAACCAAAATAATTATATAGACATACGAGAAAATATCTAAATTAATTATGTTAACAGACATGAGTTTATAGCTTAGTGACTGATTAAAATCTTATATACATCTACATTTTTGTAACCATTAAAACGGGTAAACATTTCGTCTGTGATTTAAATGCAAAAACATTAAAGTCTTATGGTAAGTAAAAACTTGTGTGCTGATTAACAATGATAAAGAATCATAGAATAATACTACATTATCATGTTTTTATTCTATCGTAGCATTTAACGAAAGATAATATCATAATTTTTGATTACATTGTGATATATATCTTCGTGATAATTGTAAAGGATGGATTTCTTTCAAGACTTATTGGCGACGCCGGTGAGCGGCGTCGTCTATTATGGAATACTTTTTATTTTTGCCTATGGAAGGAGCTGTTATTATTAGCAGTTAATTTCATGTTGTGTTAATTAGTTTTATTTTGATTCGTAAAAATCAAGTAAACAAATGTGTTGTTATATTTGTATTTAATAACTTTATGTAAAAAGCATTTGCATTGTGATATTATTTTCACGAAATTGCAGGTTAAGTTTAACAGCTTGTCCCTTAGTTATTGACAATACTAAAACCCGGATTTCGAATATCGTTGTGGTCTAGATTGAGGCCGTATCAGTTCATTCATTCATTTATACAATTTCAAAATTGTCCTAAAAGAAGAAAGTTCACCTGCAATTGAGTATAAGGATAGGTAATGGAACTGTTGTAAACGATTATCCTATTGATTTTATCCTTATTACATTTATCTGTTGCGCAGAATGGTTGTTTTAACAAAGTGTACCAGTATCCGGATGTTGAAAGCTATCCGATTATCTGCAATTACTGCTGTCACATGGCCATCTATTTTTTATGAATACTTCACCATTAATTTGTATGGCTTAATAAAACTGAGCATGCAGCATTTCATAATTTTGCTGTTTAGGGTGTTCTTTTGGGTTTCAGGTTTTATCTATTTTAAGTAACTCATGTTTACTAAATCATTTGTTATTTTCTGTCTATCTTAGGTATTACTTATAATACTATTTTTGTTGTATATAATTCACTAGTTGTAAGGTCATCAAAAGCATGTTAATGTTAATGTTAGGATTTCATATTTATTTAATATAAACTGGGAATTATTAATGTTATGTGCATACATGTATATCTTGGACTGTAGTATATTGATATGTTGAGACTTATAATTTTTCTGCATTTAAAGAGATACAGTTATGTCATTATTATTAAAGGGATGAGACTTTCATTTAAAGTTATAAATGATAAAACATGTATTGATTGAAAATGTCCTGAAACTTGGATCAAGCAATATAATTAATAAAGTCTCAAAAAATCATATTCTGAATAGTTATTCTATTTTTTTTCTAACATGTGCATAGTTTGAAAAGGACAGCTTCTGTCTTATCTATTTGTAATGAAGGGACACCGGTCTCAACCTCCAGGTCTCCTGAGTCAACCCGACAACAGACTGTACATAGAGTAGATTGTTACTTGCCCTTGAATAAATTTGTGCACTAAATTTATAGTGGGTGATTTGTGCCACATGAAAACCAACATAGTACAAAAAGTAACTGGGCGCCAGATGAAAACATGAAAATACAATCTACCACAAAGTGGTTTGTTTGTTGCATTTTCATGTTTTTGCCCGGTGCCCTTGATGCAAAATACAAATCAGCCTTCATAAAATGGCTCAGTTGGTCTTCTGAAAGTCATGGGTTCGAGTCATGGTCAGGCAGTTTCAGTCAGGGTTTAGAAGTGGTTTTTCAATTGACACATGTTTGATTCATTTAACAGATTGCATTATTTGAAATGGACAAAGGCAGTATTGCATGATACTTTTAGATCTACAAAGGGCATTTGATACAGTTGAACACACTATACTGCACATGAAGAAGTTGTTTTTCTTCTTCTTCATGAAACTTCAAGCATCTGCCATATATAATGACATTCTTACATGGTTTAAATCTTATCTCTGATAGACTGCAGCTGGTGGATGTGGCTGGTACTCATTCTACTACTGCTCTCGAGTACCTATGGTGTCCCCCTGATGTTCATTTAAGGTCCTCTTTTATGTCTAATATATGTCAATGACATGTCTTCAACCCTAAGCAATAAGCTTTTATTATAATGCACAGGCACGAGTATCAGACCTGGGAAGGAAAAATATGGCCAGATTGATAAAAAAACCTGTGTTCATATTAAAAGTGTCAACAACCAAAATAAAATGTAAATAATGACCCCCTTTAAAAATATACTTCAAGTTGATAGTATATTTTTAAAGGGGATCATTATTTACATTTTTTCTGGTTTTTATAAACACAGTTTTTTTTTATCAATCTGGTCATCTGGTCATTTTTTCTTCCCAGGTACGATACTCGTGCCTGTGATTATATGCTGATGACTTAGGAATCCTTGTGTCTCGTAAAATAAATCTGAAGAAATTCTTTCTTATAGCATGAGTCTTATAAGATTGCTTAGTTGACTATAAATTGTCTTTGCATCTTGGCAAGACAGAGTTTATTCTTTTTTGGTTTAAGTTTCAACTTAAACTGGCCCTAGCCTCCAGGTCACATGTAATGGTACTGCTATAAAGTACACATCTTTTGTTAAGTATTTAGGTGCAAATCTGGATCAAATTCTTTTGGCGTCGCCCTTTGATGCTTTGCATCAATGCTTTTCTTGTACTACACTATGCAAACATATTTATAGACAATGGTTATGCAAATATGTGGTTGAATCGCATCCGATATTTATCCAATATGGAACCGACAGAAATAACCATTACGTGTTTAAACGAAATATTTATTTCTTGATATGTAGTAAAATATATCATTAAAAATATAATAATTGAATGCTAATTTGAATCATTTTGCTTATTGCCGATTCAAATTATTCTTAAAACATTTACTCAATTTACTCATATATTAAGTGAAAAAATGCTTACCTTCGGAATAAATGATGAAAATCAGTAATATCACCATTAGTGTCAAATAGAGATGTGCAATTATCTTTGAACACAACATCTTGTCGGCAAAGTGTTACCAAATAATCTAACAAGTAGAAGATCTTAATTTTAACACCGAGAATACAAAGCTACCAGCGTTATTTACAAATACGTTTTTTTTTTATTTTGAAAATATGAGATTTAAATATGAAATATGACATCAATCGAATATGGCTTGAGAACAAGTATATTACATATTGAATCACATTATGATGTTCAATGCCTTATATATCAATATCAACATTTGATGTGATAATAGGAAATACTACCTGTATTGGCTCGTACATCAAACACCATATACATGTATGGTAGGTAACCACTTTAAAGTGTTTAATTCGTACTAAAAAGATTAAAAACAAATCACTAATATAACGTCTTGCACTTATTCTAAGAGCTGATATTCCATCTTACTCGAAGCAAATAATTCAGTATATTTTATATGTACTGTATCATTTAATCATCCACAGAATATACATATCCATAAAATAGTGTGACCCATGCGATTTAAATATTACGAACGGGTTATATATTACACAATATTTGATGTACTTTAAAACGCGTAAAACGGTAAAATAGCAAAATTTCAAGTAAGTATCAATAGTTAATTAACATTATTTAAATTGTTTCGTAAATCATTTAAAGACGACGCATTTAGATAAATGCAAACATAATCCAAGTTAGTTGCTTTATAAAGCTAGTAATGGCACACGCAGTATTCTAAATGCGTCTTGTATATTCAATTAACACATCATCAGTTTTGTGTACTAATGCATCACGTTTCGTTATCCTTAAATCTAGCTTATGTCATCATGATCATAGCGTCGTACAAAAAAAGTAATTGTTAAAATGGCATTTTCAGCTCTTAAAAAATATTGCCTAAAGTCAAAAACTTGTTTTACGTAATGTATCAGCATATAATTATTGTAAATGACGCTCAAAGCGGGAATATCATGTACGACAGATCGCTTTTTTAGTTTGAATTTATATCAATTTATTATTTCAGTATTGCTACGTGTGCCTCATCTATATTAACCTTATTACGTTTAACTTAATTTTTGTGTTGTTTTAATAACGATTTTAGACTGGGAAAGTAAGCACCCCTTTATGTCAATTGTTTCAATTCTAAAGGGTTGTAATTTGGAAGTCGTGTTTCTTGCTTCACTTTTCAAAGTAGTTTTTGAAATCTGACACTTTTTCTATGTTCAACTTATACTTCATGATATTTAATGTTTTACTGAGTAAAATGTTACAACACAGATTTGTTAAATTATACTGAATAAAGTTATTAACAGCATCAACCAAAAGCAATATTGTGCTTATTGCCTTATTGCTGACATTGTAAAACAGTATTGCCTTCTAAATTATTTTTCTGCGCTACAATTAAAAAGGGAGTGCATAATATAATTGTAAAGCTTTAAAGTTACCCTTTTTGTATTGGTCCTTTTTCTAAAATAAATTCCAATACAATTATACAATAATGCATTAATCACCTTAATTGACATGAGAATTGTTGCAATGTTCACAAAATCACGTATGCAGATCCAATCATACTAAGTCTGCTGTTTCGACTTATTACTCTGTTTGCTTTTATATCTACGTATCGTCTTATTTTAGTGGCGATGATAATTTTTATACGACTTAACGAAAATCTTAATATTACAGGTATTATGTTCATGACATGTTTCATTTGTAGACGTATACAGAATGTCTTCACAAAAAGCAACAGAAAACATTTATATCTAGATTCAAAATGAATTCTAATATACAAAATAACCTTAATAGATAGTTTTACAATGTGCACTAATATTATGTACATCATTCAAAATTTATACCGTTTAAGATTGGTATCTAGATTTAAATGTAACTCTAAAATGCATTTAAGATATTACTTCTGAAATAATTAGCAACGCATATCAAATATCACATGTGTTATGTTTTGTTATGTTTATTCAAGTGAAATATTTGTCGTGTTTAAAAAGATTTCTGACAAAATTTCAAAGTTTTTTTAAAGACATCTTCAATTTTATTACTACGATCGGGTGTAAGATAACCTCAGGTGTATTAGAGTGCAGTGTAAAACTTCTGCAATCTAAGCTCAATGTTTAAATGATGTATTTTTATGATGTATCTTAAAATGTTTTACATATCATCAACGAGTCGGCATGTTATCAGGTAGATCATCACCTGCTCTGTTAGTCCCATGCCGAGGAAAATACTGTTACCCGAGGCGTAGCCGAGGGTAACAGTATTTTTACGAGGGATGATATTTTTACTGTTACCCACAAACCCATGTGTTATTTATTTTATTACCCCGAACAAATACTGTGATGATCTGAATTTGGCAACTAAATCTAACTGAAACAAAAATAAGCCAAGAGAAGCAATAACTAAACTGTCCTTACCTTGCAAGTTTTAAGTGCACTGTAGGCCTACTTGAGAAGCTGTTTTTCTTTTATTCTTTAAGCAAGTGATGATATCTACCAGTCATAAACATAAAATAAGCTGTGTTTTAGTCAGAAAGCAAAACACTAACCCATTTATAAGGTTATGATCTGTGAAATCTGATCCTTCTGCATCCAGAATATTCTTCGCATGGTTTTTGACAAAGTGCATTTAGAAAATAACGATGATATCCTACAGATGTATGTCCACAAACTCTATCTGTAACGTTTTACTGGTTAAAATTGTTAAATTATCCTTTGTTGCATGCTTTAATTGTCTGCATGTTCCAGTTTGACACAAAATTATTTACATTACAATTACTTCCGTTGAAAACGGATATTTCCTGTTGACTATTCAACAAAAAGATATTTAATACGCAAAAGGGACTCTAGGTTGCAAAGAACTAAATTTTATCAGAGTAATAGTTACTTCGGCGATGCCCTATCGTCAAAAATAAGAATGAATCGAGAGAAAAATGGCGGCCATTTTATTTCATTTTATTTAGAAAATAGACCACGTGACAAGATTTTATACTGTTAAAAATACTGTTACCTATGTAACAGTACAAAATTCGTAGTCACGTGGTACACTTGCATTAACAGTAAGAATAACTCCCAGAGGCCTATGGGAAATTAGCATTACGAAAAAAGTGAGGGGTAATAATATGTAATGTATTGTGTTTAAGTGCAAAGTTTTGTTTCTGTGTATGCTGACAGTGAGTCGAGATGAAATGGTGATAGACTAGACAAGTCCTGTGACTGATACAATACACGATTACACTATCTTTAATGATATCTTTATTTATAGCAAATATATTGATCTTTTTTAAAATATCGAATACTACTATCTAAGTCAATAAACATGCAGCATATTTCATTTGTACAACAATCTTCATCATACAATATGCGTTTCTGTATAACAGTGAATACCTTAGAAAAAGGAATATGACAAAAACGGAAAAAAAGAAAAAACAACCAAAAGCCAAACAAAAAACGGAAATAGCTTTGGTTTAAACAATATTTTATTTCAGCAAATATATATATACACACAATATATTACAATAAAATGCAAAAAGGATTGAGTAGAAAGCTAGAAGCTTTTTTAGAAACTCTCTCCTTGAAATGAAACAGTAGTTATTAATGATAACATTCATATATAAACAAAATATTGTATGCTTGTAATTCTAAGAGTTCAATAATAATCCAAGTACAAAAATTATGAAAATGAAACTAAATAAATTAAGATAAACATTAAGACATTGATATACATTAAAAGAACATTTAGCAAATAGTTTTTTTTATTTTATGAAAAAAAAAGAAAAAAAGGGGGGAATAATAAAATCGGTATAGAATAAGAGAGAGAGAGAGAGAGAGAGAGAGAGAGAGAGAGAGAGAGAGAGAGAGAGAGAGAGAGAGAGAGAGAGAGAGAGAGAGAGAGAGTTTAAGGTTGCTTACGGTATTGGATTGTGTGGGCCTCTTTATGAGAATCTCTTTGTCTGTTGAATATAATAGTGAACATATTCAAAGACAAATTTATTAATTTGTGGGTTGTCACTATCACCATATAAGACAAGAGAAAGTGTAGGGGTTGCATTTTCAAGTGCATTGATATTGTCAATTAGCTGTGTTCTTTGAGTTTCAAATAGTAAACATTTAAAAAAGTAGTGATATGTAGTTTCGATTTCACCACATGTGCAAAGGGGACTATTTATGATGTTTTTTGAGAATAGGTGCTCGTTTAATGAACTGCAGTGATTTCTAAGGCGTGTGTGGTGGATTTGGTAATTTTCTATCTCCATAGTAAAAATGAACTGGAACCTTCATTATATCCTTGTGAAGTTTGGATTTAAAATTGTTAAGAGTCGGTGCATTTCGCTCTTCAAGAGATAAAAGGTTCCAATCAGTAACTGTTTGAGGAACAAATGAAGAAGAAAATAGGCGAGTATTACATTGAAAGTTTCTTAGGTTGTCTGCATTTCTTAGGTTGTAGGCTGTGGTACTTCCGACATGGTTTGGAACTAATGTTGTAAGAAAAGAGGGTGATAGGTTATTTGACATTTTATAGAAAAGAGTTAATCTGTGCTTCTTTCGTCGTTCCTTAAGAGGTTGGAAGCAGGTTTCTTCATACAGATTTTGGATAGACACAAGTTTAGTACAACCAGAGATAATACGAAGAGCTTCAAGTTGGATTTTTTTCGAGTTCTTGTTCGTCGTGATAAGACAAATTGTCCCAGACAACATCCGAATATTCAAGTAAGGGTCTTATAAAGGCAGTGTAAATGATCTCCAAGGATTTTCGATCAAGCACAAATTTGAGACCTCTCATGATACTTATTCTCTGCCAAGATTTAGTTTTTATATTTTCCACATGCTCATGCCAAGATCCGTCACTTGAAAAGGTTACACCCAAATGCTTATGACATTTTACTTCTTGGATTGGGAAATTGTTCATATATAGTGGTGGATGAAAACGGTTTGTTTACCTTACGAGAAATAAGAAGAGACTCAGTTTTTGCTGGGTTTGAAATCGACAAAGCCAGTCATTAGCCCATTTCGAAAACTTTACAGAGGTCAGAATTTTTAAGATATTAAGCAGATGCGTGTGGCTCATCGACAATATGTAGAGACTAGTTAATCATCAGCAAAGAGTCGAATGGTTGAATTTATATCCTCACAATGTCATTAAATATATACAAAAAACAGCAGAGGACCAAGAATAGAACCCTGTGGAACACCGGAACATATTGGTAGGACTTTCGGAATACGTACCGGAAAGTACAACACGCTGAGAGCGTCCAGAAAGATAATCCTGAAACCAGTTAAGAAGAACACCAGATAAGCCATTTCCTTTAAGTTTATGAATGAGACCACGGTGCCAGACGCGGTCAAATGCTTTGGAAATATCGCAAAAGATAGCACGGACTTCTTTTCCTTCGTCTAGAGCTTGACAAAATGTGTGATAGATAAAATGTTGATTGGTTGTTTTTTCTTTTTTATAAAACCGATTGCAAAAGGGGTTTTTGCATTATTAGTATGAAGAAATTAAAACGTGTTTTTTGAAAAATTTCTTTAGGGACTTTTTGTATTGTTTCTTGTAAAAAGTGGGCCCATTTAAAGGCCCAAAATTTGGGGTCGTTTTTCTTAAAAATAGACAAAATTGCCAGTTTTTATTTGGGGGACCTTACCGTTTTTTTGATTATAAAAGATTTAGAAAATGATGTGCCAAAATTTTTGAGGTAGTTTTTTAAGGGTTTCTGTTTTTTGATTGTCGGGGCCCGCTGCCTTTCCCAAATTTTAAAGACTTTTAAAGTATTTTTATTCCCGCCTTTTTTGGGTAACTATTTTTTTAAATGGGTTTTTTGAAAGTTAAAGGGTGTTGGGAAATTTTTTATTTTGGAAAAATTTAGTAATGTCTGTGAATGAAAGAATTTATTAAGAAGGTTGGCTTTATCATATTCGGAAGTTAAAATGTTTCCATTATTTCTATATTTTGTTACCCTTATTTCTTGTCGAAGTTGATATATGTTGTTTTAAGAATTTTCAAGAAATCTGAAGGTGATAAATTTTTCATTTTTTAAGTTTGTCTGCAAGTTTCTGTGTTTGTTGCTGCTTTGCTTGTCTGAGTAACGTGGTTGTTTTATTTCTGATCTGTCTGTAAAGTTGCCAGTGATGTGGAGTTTGTGTTTTTTGTGCTTTATCATATGCGCGTTTACGTTTTCTGATTTGTTTCTTAATTTCATTTATGCATCCATGGTGGTGATGATTGGCATATTGTGACTATTTTGTTAGGTATACTATTTAGCTGCAATGAGATTGGATTGTGTCTGTTAATTGCTGTGTATAGATGTCTATGTCATCATTATGAATTGTATCCCATTGGAAAGAAGAAATCTCCCTTCTCAAACCTACATAATCACCTTTATCAATATAGCCATACACTTTTCTTTGAAATTTTGCGAAAATGGTTTGGAGGAGTCAAGAATACAGAAAATAGGGCAGTGATATCTACAGACTTGATCAAGAAAGGGTCAGCGACGCCAGATACAGAAACTCTGCAATTCATCGAGACTAAAAATAGATCTATAAGGGAGTTTGAAGAGAACAGTATAATGTGTTGGTTGTTGTATAACTTGAGTCAAATTGTATTGTGTTGCAATGCTAATTGATTTTTGCTGCCGATGTATGTTTTTGCATTGTCTAAGTTGAAATCTCCAGTTATAACTATATCAGATATAGTTGTGTCAAAAGCGAGACCGATTGACATTTCTATCTGAGAGAGCACAGAAGGGGAAGAATTCGGAGGACGATAGAAAGTACCAAAAAGAAGTTTTTCTTATTTTTAAGAAAAATCTCCAACCAAATACATTCCACACCTTGAATCTCTAGGTCGTATCTTCGAATTGCAGGGATAGTGTTTTTAACATAAACCAAAATACCTCCATGATTGTCCGTACCTCTGTCATTTCGAAAAGGGGGAGAATAATTATGAAAATATAAGCAATCTGTATCAACAGCGGCGGACAGCCAGGTTTCTGTTATTGAGATAATATCAAACGGATCAAGTTCACCTTCCACGATATCTTTTTCTTTAGAAAACTTTGCACATTATAGTGCACAAATGATAATGAGTGAGGAGAAAAGTCGGAAAGGGAAAGGAATGAGGAATTTGACATATATGATGTATCAACCTGAAAGAAGAAGAAGAGTTTAGAGAGGGCGTGGTCCAGGGTTTTTGTGAACGTCACACAGAGATAAGAATGAGACCCATCCAACAGAGCATTTCAAAGTGAGTAAAAATGTTTAACACCTTTTACTTTCTGCTTTTTTTTGAAAACAGGCCCACCCTCATGCCTAAAATGTATTTATGTCAATAATTCTTATTATATTATGTTATGCCAGGAAAGTGCTTATGTAGGGATGAGGAAACCAATACAGCATCGCAACCGGACAGGTCAAGAGAAGAAGAAAGCAAAGAAATAAGTAGAAAGATAATCCATAAGAATACATTTTGTTACAATTTTTGAAAAAAGGGAAAAAAACTATAAAGCTAGGTAAATAGATACAACCATATATTCCAATATTTTTAGGTAGAATAACATCGCAAAAACTAGTTTAGGTCATATAAAAAGTTATTTTGTGTTAAATATATTTTGTAAAAGTACGTGTACAGGTATTTTGTTATTTTTATATTGTTAAATATATTTTGTAAAACAAAAAAAAAGACGTGTACAGGTATAAGGGCAGTGTTTTTGTTTCGGTATCAAACATACATGTGCAGGTATACATACAGTGAAATATGTACAATGAAACCCGTTAGATAAACAAAGTATGCACGGTCATTCCTATTATTTATAATAGAAATTTGTACAACTTTCATTGGACGCACGAGATCGTCACATGGTTCATTAAGTTTATTTGGATTTATGAATGAATGTATGTTTTTCAATCAGTAAACATTAGTAAAATGTGTACAAATCTATGTGAAATAAAATTTGATTATATGTGTATGGCATTTTGTTTAAGTTTCAATTGGACCAAAGACATTTAGCTCAGTATTCATTCATTAAACATTAGTAAAATGTGTACATATCTATGTGAATTAAAATTTGATAATATTTTGTATGGCATTTTTCTTTAAGTTTCAATTTAGACCAAAGACATTTAGCTCAGTATACATGTAATAATCTTACAGGATTCACATGGGAAAGGTCTTCTTTGATTGATTACATAAAGTATATATGCTAAGGCATATATATATTTTAGTATGTTCTTAGTCATCAAAAATAACATGAAGATAGATGTGTTTGTTGTTTTCAAATGATTTTCATGACTTGTATATAATGATTTATGTTTTATTTGTTTGCAGATGGAAAGAAACATGTGAGAAGCAATTCAATTTACAGCATTTTTGTATGAAGATCATTGTTTGATTCATTTGCAAATGGTCCTTTCCTATGTTGATATAAATCTTCTATACTTTAGATAACATATGAGACAGTTATTTTCTTTCTTTTGAAAAAAGCGTGTTTCAATTTAAATTTATTTGTTATCTGATGTAAGTTTTATCATGAATAATGGAGTAGGAATGATGCTTTGATAAGTATTTCTCTTTATGATTATGAAAAGATAAATAAGTGTATATTAAACATACAAGATTTGATAGAAATCCTAACTGATAAAGAACTTGCTGAATAAATTAAATTTGTATAATTATACTTGTATTTGAAATTGATGCAAATGAGACAACTTGATTTATATTTTATTACTTATTTGGCGTAAAAAGAACTAGTTTTGTTCTCTTTATTCATATCTAAACAGTAAATTAAAAAAGGTAAGTATTTGGAAGAATAAATGCTACTGGGGGGTTAATATAGTGTCTATTATTTGTTAAAAAATTTAAATAGTGGGTTGTTTTATTTCGGGAAATAGTGTATGGAAATTTTTTTTTAATTATTTTAAAATTTTTCAAAAGGAAAAAAAAAACCCAAAAAAAAGTCATTGTTTAAAACGTGCTAAATTTTTGCAAACACCGGACAAAAGTTCGATCTTTGAACCAAAAACAAAATTCTATATCAAATATTATTTACTCAAAAAATTACCAACCCATATGATCAAGGAAGTCTTGAAACTTTTACTCTAAATTTGGGAAATTGTATATTGTTTACTGGAAAAAAAGAAATTGTTGATCAAAAAATTTCTGAGCATAAAATTTTTTTAAAAATAGAATGAAGGATTTACGATGAAAAAGATGCTGTTAAAGAGATGGTTCGTTTTGTTTATGTTGGTGTGTCTTTTACTGGTGTTATATTGCAATTGTAAGTTGATCCACAACCATATCTACTCTTCTCAGCCGATGTTATCTTTTTGTTGTGATGTTGAAATTTGTCAAAATAGACATTTGTCATTATAAAAATATAAATCTATGATTTTTTTTCACATGTGCATTTATTAAGTGACCTTTCATAGAATTAACCTTCAAAGTAATGGAAACATCCTTCTTCTAAGGTCTTTTTTTATAATTAAAGTATAAAAAACTCATTGTTCATCATTTTAACTTTTTTTAAAACTTCAATATATCAAAAACGTCAAAATCTACTTTTTGTATAATTTAGTGAAAAACCCGTCGTGATACATTTACGAGTGTATATATCAGATGTTTGAACGTGAAAACATATGAAAACTGTTAAGCCCTTTTACATTTTAAGATAATTTTGATTTTATATATCAAGATATTATGCAAACGTTCAAACATTATATTTTATTATCAGAAAGTTCAGTGCTGAATAAGTAGTAACCATTTAATTTCAGTCATTCAGACTTTTTCATTGCTAACCGGAATATAAATTAATTGAAATAAAGGTTTAAAGTAACGGCTATTTTACACATGATTTTCTTGTCAAGTCTGAAACGATGATCGTTTTACAAGAAAACAGTCACAACAAAACGAACATACTTTCAAACTGTGACATTTTCGACCGTAGAATATATCACGGTGTAGCATATAGATTCCTTTATTGTAATTTTTACTTGAGTTTCATGTGTTCAGACAGGGATACATATTTTGAATCACTGTTTACAAGATGAGAAAAAACAAATATTTCATACAATTCTATATTGGGGATGATGGCAGTATTTAAAGATCTTGTAGCACATTTTTATGGTTTTATATCATAAATATGATGCTCAAATTAAGATTTATCAATTTATTTTGTAAATTCCAAAAAACATTATTTATAAAGATATTACCCAATTTAACATTTTTTGTAAATAAAGGGAGGTAATAAAAAGTTTATTTTCTATAAAGTCTAAGTCAAAACATTTTCAATAAAAAATGAGTGCATATAAATGATTTATATGATTTCATAATTATAATATGTACACTTATTTGCAGTAGATATTTTACATATTCTTTGATGTTTGAAAATTGTTTTGTAAGCATAATTATATACAAATATATAATTTCAGTGTGGTATGCAACCTCAATTATAACATACAGGATCTTTTAAATGTACATTAATTTCAATGCGATTATAAGATTGTTGATTTATTCATTTGATATATTTCAGTAATTCTCGCCGTTTGTCAAAGAAGAAAGAAGACTTCCACAGAGGTTCCAGAATCCAACACAACCCCATCACCTTGAGCAGACAAATTAAAAATACTAAATATGCACCTTTACAAGATTGTTTATTATATGATATGACTCTACAGAGAACTTGATTATGTTAAAAGTGAACATGTTTTTATATTTGTTCGAGCTTGTTCAAGGCATACATTGTTTTCATCGCCTGGTAGCTATAGGTCAGTTGATAGACATTGTTCAAATATATTACCCAAGCTCTGAGTATATTGGTAAACATATCAATATCTCCCGGCTTAAAGAAAGAGTCAAAGTATATTAACCCAAGACAGTAAAACAATCTCTACTCTGCATTGGTTTCATCGCTTGAAAAAGTATACATTTATTCGATACAGTAAACGTACATGTATATGATATTTATGCTCTTGTGCTAATACACAAATTTCAGTGATAATAGTTAAATATATGTTCCGAATCTTAATCTGTTGGAACCTCTATTAGAGAACTTGTACCATAATGTAGAGTCGGTTATGAAGATCACTTTCATATAAATTATTTGCATTAAATTTTCTTAATCATGATAATAATTTAAGAAGTTTATTCATTTGAATATCTCGTTATTAAACAAGTCAACAGTTAAATAACCGCAATGTATTTATCAAAATTTTGACATTTCGCTGTTTATCTAATATTTACGACAGCAAATAAATGGCCCGTGAGTTATTTGATGAGACTTTTGTTCTAGCGAATATTCAGTTTACACCTTGAATAATAAAGAATTTTAGTGATGTTTAATGATTAGGATTATGCAATTTAACTTAACAAAATATATAATAGTATTGTCACATTTAAACATATTCATTGTATTGTATCTGAATTGATGTATGGAGCGTCGGTATTCAGGCTTTCCTGAATGAAAGATATTTTGTAAATTTATTTAAAAAATGTTAAAATCGAAACACGATTTTTTAACTGCAGTATCAGTCTTAATATTATCAGAACATTCCGGGAAAATGACATCTTAAATGAATGAGTAAGTGAGTACGAAATTAAGTTTTATATATTTTTATTGTTAACATAACAATATAAATTTTGAAGAAAAAACGTAACAAAAATATAACAAAAGCTTTGGTTCAGAAACTGTTGTCTTGAATAATGGGCATTCACTTGTCATTTTTATGCAGCATCTGAAAAAAGGTATTAAAAATAATTAGATGAAATATAAATAAAATACACATTTTTAATAATATCAAAGTTATCTATATTGAAATAAAATATTATATGAATGAAAAAGTCTTACAAAATGAATATGAAATACAACATAAGAAATGACTTTTGCATAAAAAGAACATACGTGCAAATAAAAAAGGAGCTCCGTTGAATTCATCAGAATCTAACACTCCGTTTCCTGCAAAATTATAGATAAGAACAATGTAAAACTTTGAAGATCAATAATATGACTATCAATTTAAAATTACTTTAGGAACCATGTTTTGCTGAGAGCTTGTGCCTGCTGAATCTGGTACGTCCTATTAAAATGTTACATTAAGAAATAATAAACATTTTATGTTAAAAGAAAAACATATAATTAAAGTTTACTATTAAACATACCTTGCCTTACCTAGCCTTTGTATACATGTACACAAATATCGTTACCTTTACATATCACAAAAATGTGTATACCTAACTCTTAGCCTGTCAGACATAAAGGAGATTTTGAAGATTTTGAAGATTTAAGACTTTAATAAAACTGTACGGTATTACATGACTTATATTTTATGGGACAATAATGTTACTGCAGTATCATTTTTTAAACCTTGTTATTCAGTTCGAAAATTCTTAATATAGATATTACCGTCGAAATCTGCAAAGACAAAAGGCACACGAAGTTCCTTTGGATTTGCTAAATCAACAGACCGCAAAACAGCAAAAACAAATTCTTCGTATGTTACCAGCTTGTCGTCGTTCATGTCGTAGTCGGAAATCTTATCAGAAAACGGGAGCATGATTTCAGTCATATCGACCTGTCGAAAATACATGTATTAATTAAAAGTATTCTTAATGGTAACAAATATTTCTAACTGTAACAATAATAGGTAGTGTTAAGAATTTAAAAAAAAATTCAAACGCCTTAAAAATGTTAAAATATGCGTTTTGCTCCTCCATGTCTCTTTGTTGTTTTTTTTTCTTATAATAGTCAACAAAAGTACTTGACACAATTCATACGCAAGTAAACGATATATTTTTCGTAAATTAGTGTTAAATTGGGCGGTAAACCACTGGTTTACTTACGTAGTTTGTTTTAAATCCGTGCATATTTTGCGGCTATATTTTCACCACAAGTACATGATTGATGGTCTAACATTTAGCTTTAATGCACTATAAGCATATATCATTTATTATATGTGTTCCATTTTGGTTATTTTAAAGGCTTGTAATTATTTATTTCGTAAGCGTGGTCCATTATTTCAGATGGTTAAAGGCACGTAAAAGGGTAGTAAAATAGGTTTGTTAAGTGAATGAATGAGTTAATGCGTTAATTAATTCATAAATAACTGAAAAATTGAATGAATTAATGAATACTAACACTTCTTTTGCATTTATTTTTTCTCACGTGGCAAGCATTAGTACCTGCAGCTACCCCAACCGCGACTATAGCTGAGCCCGTACCAGACGATCCGGCTGCTAAAGAAGCACCAACTGCCCCAACCGCAGCTGGACAACCAACACCAAATAACACCTGAAATATAAAACATGTCATATCAATGATAAAAAATCAGTCGGTTAAGTCACAAGCTATTAATACTACAACTATATATCTGTATTTCAATTATATGAAAAAGTAGTATTTGTACCGAAATAATTTAAATCTATAATGGTTTTAATAATTTAACCTTATTGCAAAGTACTACCTGGGACATGTTCAATGATCTCTTAACATATATCAGTAGAATCAGACCTTACAATTTCTACTAGTTTATGAATGTTATAATGTAAAAATAAATGGCAACCAGTTTTACAGGTTTTAATCACAAAATAAAATCATTCTATGTAAATCTGAACAAAACTCTGTTTAAAACTTTCTTTAAAAAAAACTTTAAAAAAAGGAAAAAATAACGTTGATTTTACTGGAAAAAAAAAAACAATATGAAAATGCAAAACTCTTGACATTTACTTTTCTATTTTCAAGCAATTAATGTAAGTTAAACTTAATTTCATTTCACTTTGAAAAATGATAAATGACACTAGTAGAGTCAGACTGATAAAGTCTGTTTAAAAAATACAACAAAAGAGTGCAATACCTCACACCAAGTAGCACCGACTTAGGAAAAATTAACATTATTAATTATTAGAATCAATGATCCGGTAAGACAAGATCATGTGATTTATTTTCTACATACCCTACATCCTGCCTTCTTCACAGATTTTCTCAGCTTTTTTAGTTTCTTTTTCAACCAGCCACCTTCTATTGGGTCAAGCAATGCCAAGATCACAATTGTGATTAGGAAATACCTATAGATTTGCATTTTTATTTGCTGAAATTGAGAAAGGAATAAACATTGTAACATTGCAACACATATAAGAGATATTGAAATATTTTAGATTGGATTTTTTAAATTAACTTTTACTGTTGTAATAATAAGTTACTGATTTTTGTCAAACAAAACGTGTTAATTCGGATAATTCCTATTTATCTGGCATCTTTTTAAAGATTTGAACTTCATTTACAAGAAAAAACTTCTCGCTTAAAATTGATGCCTCGTCAAACACCGCAGATGATTGCAGTTACATGTAATAAAAATTCAAATCGCTTAGAGATATGTACGATAATGTGATGTAAAATTATTATAACGACATAATTATAAGAAAATGATTTTAATATGGATAACAATAAACATGTTTTTAAAAAGTTTAAATTGATATAAATAATGACACACTTTGAAAATAATGGTTTCTGAAGCAGGTAAAGATAACTATACTAATTTATACTTTTTCGAATTATATAACTAATCATAACTATACAGATTAATACTTTTTCCTAATAATATAACATAACATAAATAAAGAAATAATAATAAAAGAACAGGTTTATCAATATAAGTATTTATCTAAATTATTATTTAAATTATCTTACCTTTATTTGTATTTACTTGACTCCACGTTCTGTGAAAATAGCGCGTTAACGTTGTATGAACGTAACGTTGTAAACGTCGATATATATAACGATCAAGATCCTGTTTGTGGGAAAACCCCTAGTTTCTACTACTTTGTTTTAGCAGCATTATTTTTCAAAATTTTGATTAATTACAAGGAACCACATCCGCCATTCAAAGTATGTTTGCACTATGATTACAGACGTATCGTCAAATAAAACAAAGCATTAATATCAAAATAGCTTATTAATTTCTAATTTGTTTCCATAATTTATTCATAAAAATATTTGTAAAGAAAAAAATAAAGCAACATAATTATATAATGTTGAAACGTTAATACCATAAGTTATTCTGTGTTCTATGATGATTCTATAGAACGCCACTACTTGTAGCTCAAAAACAGTCTAGTATCAAAAATTACTAGTCTATCAAACAATGAATGTATCCTAATGGTGTTGCGATGCCGATAATGACTATGAAATTTAAATTGAGGACCCTACTGTTCTTAAAATTGCTCTTTAACTCAATCTATTGTCGCATTATTCAGCAGCACATATATAGCTTTATAACGACAATAATCAAAATAACAAAATTAGATTTGATCTGTTGCTACAAATCTGAAATTCCCAGTCATAAATAAAAAAATCCTTAAAATATATATTAAATGAGAAAAATGAATAAGTTTAAGATAGGTGGTTTTTAAAATATATGTAAAATGGAACCCTAAAGAACGCCCAGATCGGACAAATTTTAAATGTTGCACACGGTTTGATTGAGCTTGTTCACGGACGCAAGCTTCCCCGTTCACGCCGAAAACGCAAATCTTTGTTTATCTAGATCTTTCGTTCATTTTTCATTACATTATTGAAAACATGCTTTGTACAAGAGAGGCTGATACAAGGCGTTTTAGTACACACACACATTTTTAGAATATGTATATTATTATGTAATGTTATTCACTACAACGTTGATATAAAGAGTATATACATGTATACAGATCATTTTCTCTTATTACGGCGGCTTGATTTTAATAATTAAAATGGATAAGCATCGTTTCGATATGTTACAGACTTGAAAACATGTTTTGTAAATTCATATGACTTTGTCAACATGATTTTAAACGCTAATAAAATAGTTTTTTTTTTAAATTACATTTACTATACTTTTCAAATCATAACATGTTTTGAAAATAAGTATACTTCTTACTGTGTAAACGTTGTATGTAATCTTCTATGAATAAAGATTTTATTATTTTCATTATTATTATTATTTTATTATTTTTGTCATTTTAATGGTGGAAAAGATGAATATTTAATTAATCACACAAACCTTTAATAAAGTGTATAAAAGCAAATAGTGTCGGTCATTTTAAACAAGGATATTAAACATAGACAAAAATCCAACATTGCGCAATCAATGCAATAAAATTTCTCATTTTGCTCATTTCAAAATAACATTTCCTTTTCATTTCCGCAATATAATAAAAGACATGTATTTATCTTTAAATTTGTTCATTATATATAAAATGTTGGATTTTGAAACATGCCAATAATTGCCTGGAAGATAGGTAATTGTCTATCACACACTGAATTTAAAATATGTTCTTTATCTTTACCTACTTATCAGTCAATGGTATTAATGCTGCCTTATTAGCATTTATAACACATTTTTTCTATTCTCGTCTATGGTGCATTTTAAGCTTGATTACAATATTTATTGATATTCAAAAGCTCGGCATTTGTAAAGGCAAATAAATGAATTTATTTGTTATAATATCTGGATATAAAAATAAGGTAATTTAGTTATTCTCCTATCATTATTATATAAGTAAATTTGTTCATATTTTAATAGGAAAGCAGCGAATATTAAAAAGGAATGCATGTTTAATTAATAGAACTTAATTTCTGTTCATTTTAAGTTAACTTAAAGTCGTCATGTGATAGAATTAAACGTGTTTGTATTTTAAAAATGAAAGAAACACATAGTTGACATTGTCATTATATATTCTTTCAAATAAAACGCAGCTTTTGTGGACAGATTTAATCGGTCAATTATGTTGACAATAATATAACATTGACCATGAAAAGCAATAACGATACAAAGAGATCAAAAGCAAAGCTAAAATAAGATTTGTTTTCTGAATGGGTTGATCCTTTTTAATAGTGAAAAATAGGGGATAATGAATCATTTTAGTAGAAGTAATATAAATGATTGTGAATATAGCTACTGTAATATGAGGAACATAAAAGCAAGGAATAACAAACTGCGTAAATTTTATGTCCTTTCTTTAAGACGTTATTTTTTTTCTCAATGACAACACTCCAAAAGCTTTCATTGATACAAATCTATCCAAAACGCGATCAGAACATGTTGAGAGTAGTAAAGTCGACTTTATAATACAAACTACTTAATTAAACTTAAAATTATTTTAATTCATACATGGTGTTTATTTGAGATTAAACTTTACTAAAAAACCTTTTTAATCTAAGTATTTAAAGCAGCACGCCTCCAGATCCATGCTTATTTTCATGAAAATTTTGAAAATGTGTTTAAAAGAATTTTAGTGAAATAACCAAAACGAAGCAATTTACACATTATCTAAGGCAGTTACAACCCACGTACATAACAAGAAAGAGGACAAAATATGCAAAAATAGCCCTTACTGCGTTAGTAACGCGGTAGAAATATAGTTATAATTACTGAAAAATCAATCATCAATCGCACATATAATGTAAATTATTACATGACTCTAAAATAGTTTGACTTTCCCTAAAATTTCAGTACATTGTTCTCAAGTTTGATTTTATTGAAATATTTCCGTACATCTGGAGGCATGCACCTTTAATTCAGATTACTTACCTTTAAAGACTTCCACTAATGTCTAAAACTTTTAAATTCTTAGTACATAACTCAAATTGGGCACTTGAAGCGAAACATGTAAAAGGTAATGAAGAAATATACTCAAAATTAAAATAGAAATCGACATTTAATGCGATTCGAAGCCCGTTGATTGTTTTAAAGAGTTTAATCACTTTAACTATTAGATTATTTTGCATAATACTTATATTGGAATAATAAATTGAGTAAATAAGCTAAGCATTTTTATTTGTTCTTGTCGTCAGACCAAACAAATAATGGTAGTGAAATTTCAGACCCTGATTTCCTTATTTGCAAAATCTGAAAGTAGCCAGAACTCCTTGAAGCTGTAACTTCCCTTTATAAGTACACAATTAAGGGAAGATCACTGCAAAAAGGTTGTCAAATGACAGGCGCATTAATTTTCAAGCCTTCTCGGAGAAGAAAAAATAGTTCCTGATTTGTCGTAGATTTCATATATTGTGTAATTTTTTACAGATAAACTTGCTTATATTAAGCTCCATGATTATTTACAGGACTGTTTAAAAACTGATTTACCGTGAACATAATATATCGAAATTAATAAGGGTTACAAACCCTATTTTAGAACAATGTGGTTTTCTCCAGACAGTTATTTTTAAACTTCATCGTGGCTGAGGGGTTACACGCTAGTTTAGAAAGCGGGAGGTCTGGAGTTCAAATCACAGTTACGGCAACTCATGTTTTTTTATTGTTTAAACCAAATAAACATTGAATTGAATATCAGTGTTGCAATTAGGCTCATAGCCTATTTATTATAAGACTGGAAGCAGCATTGGTGGCACTATACAAAAACAAATTGGTTTATAATCTCACAACCTTCACCTTTCTGACATTCTGGTACCCAAACAAATTCAGCGCCTTCTGTGCTGTGATAACATAAGTTGTAGGTATAGCTAGCCATACATCAAATGGCATAACAATCACGAAAATATCATTCCACTCACGTCATACAAAAAAAACACGAGTCCCTTTAAGCATTATAATGGAACACAGAAATATGACCATCAGAATCAAGTAAACACTTGCTATTATCTTTGGCAAAATGTTTTTTTTTTAATTGTTCGCAAATGTATAAAACATATCATGTAATTGTAAGCAATTTGTAATTATAGTTTAAATCACATACATATGAATTCCCTCTTCTTAGAGAATTTAGTCTTGATGCAATATCTAGATATAAGATTTATCAAAGTGTCACTTATGGTAAGTTTTTTCAGTTATTTTGTCACAGTTTCCCAATTTTGTTACATTGTGCTATTTTTATAACGGTTTATATAGCCGTTTGTGCAATAAAGAGAATCCTCCCAATCAGGGATGTATTTATGTTGCCTTCAGGTCTAATGCGTTTTAATGGACTATATCCCCATTGTTCACGTCTTTATCCAAGTTTGGTGCATTTCAAGGCCACTTTTTGACCAAAACGTGGATAACGGAGATCTTTGGAAGCAAATTTGTGCCATCAGTGTACAAGCAACAACAACATTCAGGAACAAACATTGCACTTCTAAAATACTAGTTGGTATATGGTTTATTTGGTGCATGTTTCACTCATTTGTAATGAAATATACAGACAAATTTCTTTTAGTTTATGTATTCTGTAGCTATTTTTATCATGATATAAACAATATGTTTGCAATACAAAGACCTCAAATAAAAGTCTTTATACAGTTTAACATGAATGCTTTTGCTTTGTTCCATTTGTTTCTGTAGATTTTATTCCATGCAATTAATAATGTTACTTATTATTGAATTTCAATGTAAAATTGCAATCGTACAAATATGACTATGACGGTCGTATAAATTTTGATTCTAATTATAAAAATATCACATGTATATATTACAATTTATTCAATTGATATACTCTATTCTAAATCAAATTTTATACACCTGACACTAAAATCCAAACAAGGTTTAATACCCCAATATTTCACAAATATTTTGCACAAATATTGCTTTAAGAGAAAAAACTCTCATGAAGATCTTTATCAAAATTATATAACACATCAGCTCATATATCTACCTGAATGCAAATGGAAATAATTTTTTGAAATTATAACACTTTACAATATTCTTTTTGTATAATCATGGTGAACATAACATGAATAATGTTGCCGAAAGTTGGGAAGTATTAAAAGCTTTAATTTAGTTTCATTATAAAATGTACAACTGTTACTTATATTGGTTTTTAGACTACTTTGATAGTTCGGCACAGAAAATTATTTAATCGGTAAATTAAATATTACAATGTGAAAAATTGGATTAATACAAAAAGTTATTTCATGTCCGTTTAGAATTGTATGTTAGGCTTATGAAAAAGTTAATCTTCTGTAGATCTCCTGCCTGTGGTGCTTCTTGATTGCTGATCTCCTCCATTATCAGCATGGTGCTTGCCGTCATTGAGATTTCGGTCCGTATCCATATATATCTGCTGGTGAATGGGCCCACCGTCTTACGTTGTCGATGGCGATTGCTTCCAGCTCTTCTACTTTCGTTTCAGCCACAGCCAGCAAGACGCAGCTTGGCTCAGTCTCTGGATTGTCTTACGTCTATTCCTTCTAGTAGTTCCGATCGATGTTATTAGTCGGCACACAGATTGCCAACAGAACACTTGCACTCCTACTTCAATAGGACAGCCATGTATGCCAGCCTGGCTGTCTACATTGGTTGAGTAGCTCTGAATACTTTGCTTTCTTCCTCTCGTAGGCCTCTTCACATCTTGTCTCCCAAGGTACTGTTAACTCAATTATGATGAGTTTCTTTCCTTTTTTAGACCACAGTACAATATCTGGTCTTAAGTTGGTCTGGACAATACTTGGGAAAAAATCTTCATGCTAAGATCCACCTCCATGTTCTAACCTGTTGTGCCATCTAGAATTGATGGTTTGTGTGGCGATTGTGTCTTGGCAGTTTCAACCGGTTTCACAAAGTTGATGTGACAAAGTTTGGGGTTACTCCTTCGTTCCTTTTTCCTTTCACCTTCAAGCCAGTCAGCCACCTCCCCGAGGACGTTGTCATGTTGACATGATCTCTCAAATGTTGTCTATTTCCGTTGTATTTATTATGACAAAGAATGATCCATTTATTGTAAAATTAAATTATGAGGTTATTATTAAATGAAACACGTTATACAAATCTTAGTTAAATGATTCAATTGTTTCCATGGTTAAGATTATCTAAAGGGAAGTAACAATAACGTGAATAATAGTGTATATCTATTGAATCGTAGTATTACATTGATAAAATTATCGGATATTTAAGAAGTTCTCTCTTTAATGATGTTTATGACCCCGTTTTAAATATAAAAATCAAACTTGCAGTCCTCGTTTTAATAAGTAGAGTGGGAACGAAACAAGTTCTAGAGAACCCTCTGTACTTATTTACTAATATTAAAAGACTTATCCATTATTTGTATGTTTATTGTTTTGTTTGTTTGTTTGTTACCACAAGGGCTGTTTCAAGTATTATAATTGTCAAACATAATATTACAATTTTGAGGAACTACTAAAAGCCATTTTTAACCCGACACCTATGCAACGCTATCTTGCCTCAAATGACAAGTTCAGCGATTTTTATTTTATCAATGTTCATAACTTACAAACAAAATAAATTATATATAAATTAGAGTTTATGTTTTCAAATTGATTTAAACATCTGAATGGTGTATGTATATACATATATAGAATTGGGTGAATGTCCAACGAACTTCGTCTCGTTGATAAATAAACAATTCTCGAAAATTTGGTACACTGGTTTCCCAAATTTTGATATCTTGTTACATGTCTGAAATCTATGAAATATTAGCGAAAAAAAATCAAAGTTAGCACGTAAAATATAGCTGTTATTTCTGTATTGATATTTTTCAGGTAAAAGTGTTCGGTGTACCTTCACAAATAAAGTAATATTTTGTAAGAAATATTAAAATCTTGGATTAAAAAAATAATCGAAAGGCGGGCTAGTTATTTAATGCAATATTAAATATCAAACTTATCTACAATTTAATCTTAAAACGTTTTCATGATAACCATAGCCGTTACATAAACAGAATGAATAGACTCGGATGTATGATTTACATGAGGTTTGGATCATGATATGATTGGAGTAGATATTTCATCTGTGGGCGTTTATAGCTAAAATACAAAAGCGACATATATTAAAATTGTATCAAAATTTATTGTCTTCTTATAAAATATTATAAAATTAGATTTTATGATAGTATTGAACTGTCTTACGTTACTGTAAAACTATAATAAAATACATAATATCAAAAGCAAAAGTTGTTGAAAATGATGAAAATCATAAGCTGCAGCTTCTGTTTATATACAAAGTGTGAACTAATAAAACAAAAGAGTAATGAATGCTACACGAAATAATTGATAATGGGTCGAGTATTCTGTACAAACCAAGTGAAAAACATATGTCACATTATTTTCATCATTTGGAAATAGCAAACTGTCTATATGATGCTCCAGTGATGATCAATGCAAATTCCGACAGTCAGTTAACTGTTAATTGTAAACAACATGCTGCGTTAATTGCTAGTTATGCAAAATAAACACTAAAATACCCCTAAAATTTAAACCGTAATCTGCACAAATTTAGTCAATTCAAGATGAATATCCTTGTCACTTAGAAGTATTTTATACAATGATTAGAGACTAGCAAATAAAATTTAAGAATCCAGCAACTGTGCAAAAACAATTACATTGATAGCAAATGAGTTACATGTTTTATTTCCTGTTACTTTTTCATGCTTTGTGCTAAAAAGCATTATAACTTATCACAGTGAAACTGTTGAAAATTTTATTTCATACTGTAGGATTTCGTAGTTTAGTTTATTTCAATTTTCGAATTAAATGAGACCAATGTGGAAAATTGCAGGACTTAAATGTTAATCATAGTGAAGTGGCGTTAATAATAATCAAAACAAAAATAAAATTCTTTATTCTATTTTTACATGTTTTTTTTTCCGTCTTTATTTTATAATACCGGTATTTGTTACATTTAAGACTCATCATTTTTTTGTTTTCCAAATGTTTTACGACCTTTTGTGTTGAAACTTATATATAGAAGCGAAGCTTAACCTTTTGCAAATGTTTTCCCCTTTTTTCCATTTACAAAGCTGTCTTTTATTCAATACATACACCAGACCATGTGTGTTTCACAAATGATGAAAGAAAAATAAGCCCTATGCTTATGTCATGCCCCACAAATTTCAACAGAAATGTCCACATTATTCAAATTATGATACAGACACATAGCTTTTAATTCAAAGTCGATGCAAGAAGCCGTAAGAGATGTTATACTTTTATTAGAACATTTGCTACTCTTTGTGAGTTTTTCCTTGTATTAGTTTTTGTTATTCGTTTAAACATATTTGCATGTTCTGAAATAATCTGATATTCTAGAGAAGATTTTGATAAAATATGTTAGAGAATGTTCATATTCTCAGTAAAACGTATCTAGAAATTATGAAAATAATAAACTAAAATCAAGTATGCAATAAAACACGTCCAACCATGGTGTTAAAACATCCTCAGAATATTTTACGAATATATTTTAAGATCAACATTGTCTTTGCAATGTCCGGGAACATAGGGAGGGCAACCAGGGTAGTTAAGTTTGCTAAGCGTTGGAATAATTCCGTAGTATGTCTTCTGATAAACTGCATTTTCCATAATAGATAATGTATAAGCGCCCTTAAAACGTTTTCTTCATCAAAGTATGATGAAGGATGAAGGTTGCATCGTAAAATTGTCAATCTTATGTAAATGAAAAAAATCTATGTAAAAAGTCTCAGAAGATAATAATACCTTCTCTACCATATAAAAATTGTACACTAGAATATTATTGTTATTCGGATCTATCAGGTCTAAGGTGTTGCTTGTGTTGTTGGATCAGGATCTGGTGGTGCTGGTGGTGCTGAAGTGGGTGTCGGCCTTTTACAAACCCCTCTTGAAGCAGCTATAAAAGGTATCCAAAAACAATTATATAGACACACGGCAAAATATTTAAATTAATTAATAACAAACATGAGTGTATAGCGATTAAAACTTATATACATCTAAATTTTTGTAACCATTGATAAAACGTGAAAACATTACGTCTGTGATTTAAACGCAAAAATGTTAAAGTGTAACTTTTGTGCTGATTAACAATAATTAAGAACTAGAAACTATTTTTACATTGTCATGTTTTTATCCTATGGTGGCATTAAACGAAAGAAACATTAATAACATAAACTTTGATAACATCGTAATTAATTACTATGTGTAACCAACAAATGGGAGAATTTTTTCTAGACTAAAATTACATTATGCAAACATATTTATAGACAATGGTTTTGCAAATATGTGAGTGGTTGAATCGTATCCGAAACTAATCCAATATAGAACAGACAGAAATAACCTTTACGTGTTTAAACAAAATATTTATTTTTGATATGTTGTCAAATATATCATAAAATGCTTTATAATACAGTGATAAATTGAATCATTTTGCTTACTGGCTATTCAAATTATTCTAAGACAATTTACTCAATTTCATAAATTAAGTGAAAAAAAATGCTTACCTTCGGAATAAATGATGAAAATCAGTAATATCATCATTAGAGTCAAATAGATCTGAACAATTATCTTTGAACACATCATCTTGTCTTTAAACTGTCACCAAATAATCTAACAAAAAGAAGATCTTAATTTTAGTACCGCGGATACAAAGCTACCATTGCGTAATTTACAAAAACGTTATATATTTTGATAATATGAGATATTAATATGAAATATGATATCAATCTAAGATGGCTGGAGTACATGTATATTACATACTACATCACGTAATGATTTCAATGCTTTAGAAACTTTTGTCTAAATCAACATTTGATGATAATGTGATACTGTGAAATATCACCTTTACTGAATCGTACAACAAACAACATATACATGTATTGTTATAATAAGTAACCACTTTGAATTGTTTAATCCGTGATAAAAATAAGAATTGAAACAAACCACGTGCACTTATTCTAAGAGCAAGTAATCCAGTTTACTCGAAACAAATAATTACAGTATACTTCATATGCACTGCATCATTTAATGATAGCAATTAAAGCCTTTACAAATTATACACATCCATGTGATAGTTTGTCCCTAGTGATATAAATCTTATCTTGAAAGGGTACTAAACTGTAATTATTTAAGTGTTACTCGTTATTTGATATAATTTAAAACGTGTAACACACAAAAAAGGAATAATTCAAGTAAATATCAATAGTTTCATTAGAATTTAATTTTATTTAAGATCGTAAATTATTCACATACGACAAATGTAACGCAAACATAATCCAAGTTAGTAGCTTTATAAAGTTCTAAATGCGTGCAGTATATTCAATTAACACACCATCTATTTTGCGTACTAATGCATCAAGTTTCGTTATCTTTAAATCTAACTTATGTCATTATGATCTTAACGTCGTACAAAAAATGACATTTTAAGCTCTAAAATCTTGTCTAAAATCAAGACATTGCTTTATGTAATGTATCACCCTATTGTACTTGAGCATGTCTTAAGCAAACGATGATCAATGCGGGAATATAATGATCATCATATCATTTTTAAGATTTTTTTTATATTATCACTTATATATTGCTACGCTTTCCTTATCTATAGTTGATTTATTTCGGTTTTTATAATAATGTTTCCGTGACTGGGATTGTGAGCACCCCTTTATGCCAATTGTTTCATTCCTAAAGGGTTGTAATTTGGAAGTCGTGTTTCTTACTTTACTTTTCAACGTAGTTTTTTTTAATCTAACTTAATCTATGTTCCACTTATACTACATGATAATTAATGTTTACATTAGTAAAATGTTACACACAGATTTGTTAAATTGTACCGAATAAAAGTTTTTGTTATTAACAAAATCAACCAAAAGCTGATATTGTATAAAAACATTGCCTTCTAAGTTTTTTCTACAATTCAAAAACGAAAGTAATTTACAATCTACAATGTAATTTTAAAGCTTTAAAGTTACCCTTTTTTTGTTTTTGTGCTTTTTTAAATAAACTCCAATACAATTATATAATAATGCATTAATTACCTTAAATGACATTAGATTTGTTGCAATATGCACAAAATCACGTCTGCAGATTCAATCAAAGAATGTTGGTATATTTTTGGTTTCTTACTTGGATTTTCTTTATATCTAAGTATCTTCCTATTTTAGTGGCGATGATAATTTTTATATGACTTAACGAAAATCTTAATATTACAGGTATTATGTTCATGACATGTTTCATTTGTAGACGTATACAGAATGTCTTCACAAAAAGCAACAGAAAACATTTATATCTAGATTCAAAATGAATTCTAATTTACAAAATAACCTTAATAGATAGTTTTACAATGTGCACTAATATTATGTACATCATTCAAAATTTATACCGTTTAAGATTGGTATCTAGATTTAAAACTACTCTAAAATGTATTTTAGATATTTTTACTGGAATAATTAGCAAGGCATATCAAATATCACATGAGTTATGTTTTCTTACGTTTATTCAAGTGTCATGTCTGAAAAGATTTCTGACAAAATTTTAAGTTTTTTATAGCCATTTTCAATTTTAATACCACGATCGGGTGTTGTATAACCTTAGGTATATCAGAGTGCAGTGTAAAACTTCAGCATTCTTAGCTTAATGTTTGAATGATGTATTTTTATGATCAGTATCTTAAAATGTTTTTCATATCACCAACGAGTCGGCATGTTGTCTGGTAGATCATCACCCGTTCTGTTTGTCCCATGCATTTGTACTATGTAAGAAGTTTTCAAACGTGAAGTCTTATACGTATCAAAACCCGTAGTAGAAAATAATGAGTATGTAATTCATATCATACTCAACTCTCCGAAATCTCACTTTGGTACTTTATTAAATTTATAAAGCTGCAAAATGAGATTAATAATATCTGTCATATGTTGCGGTTCAGATCGGAATATTCGTCCGGAGGGGACCCACCCATTGGGCGGTAACGAGGCTTGCCGAATATTCCAATCCGAACCGCAAACATATGTAAGGGATTTTTTTCTTGCCTATTCTACCATATACCATTATATTTTAAACTCTTAACCTTTAAACAATTTTCCATGGAAAATTATATCATTACACCCGTAACTTTTTTCTATAATAGCGTATGAAATTACAACTTCATTCATAACGGTAAAATTACGTCTTCCTAAGCGTGCCATTGTACAGCACACAACTCATCTGGCACCGAAAACGCCAGCCTGATTTGCAAAAAAAAGAAAAGAAAAAGAAAATGATGTTGCATTGATATGATTTACCTCTATATTACCATTTTTATGTAGTAATTATCATCTAGTGTATAGTGTTTAAGTGCAAGATTTTGTTTCCATATCTGCTAACAGTCAGTCGAGATGTAATGGTGATAGGCTAGACCTGGGACTGATACAATACACGATTAAACTATTTTTAATGATATCTTTAATGATGGCAAAAAGAATAATCTTTTTAAAATATCGAATACTACTACCTAAGTCAATAAACATGCTGCATAATTCATTTATACAACGATCTTTATCATGCAATATGCTCTTCTGTATAACAGTTAAATACCTAAGAAAAAAACATTATGATAAAAAAGCAAAAACAAAACAATAAAAACAAGCAGACGTTGTCGTTTTAATGGGGGAGGAAAACCAAGAAAACTGAAATAACTTTGCGATATCATTTCTTTCAATGTCATGCGAGAAAAATGACCTGGCAAGATCTAAGTTTTGATTGAATTTATACAAAAAGTATAACATAAAGTTTCTGATTTGAAAGATGTTCTCTATTCGGTTTAGAATAGAATTTAAATTTAGCTATCAAATAATAACATCTGTAATAATGTAAAAATATGTTTCATAAAATCTGTGGTCGATATTTTACTTGTCAAATATGTCATCAATATTCAAATTTCTCCAGCATATTTTTATTTTGTATCTTTAAGTGGAAAAATGTGAAATAGAATAATGTCTCGGTTAGTTATATCATAACAACGATTCATTTGCAAATGGTCCTTTTCTATGTTGATATAAATCTTTTATACTTTAGATAACATATGAGACAGTTATTTTGTTTCTTTTGAAAAAAAAACGTGTTTCAATTTAATTTTATTTGTTATCTGATGTAAGTTTTATCATGAATAATGGAGTAGGAATGATGCTTTGATAAGTATTTCTCTTTATGAATATGTAAGATGAAAAATAAGGATACATTAAACATATCTGATTTTGATAGAAGCTCCAACTGATAAAGAACTAGCTGAATAAATTGAATTTGTATAATTTTACTTTTATTTGAAATTGATGCAAATGAGAGAACATGATTTATATTTCATTAGTCATTTAGTGTAAAAAGAACTAGTTTTGATCTCTATGTTCATATATCTAAACAGTCAACCAAACATGTAGATGTAATGGAAGTAAAAACGTTCAACGTGCGGCAGTTATAAAAGTAGTGTCTACTTATAAAATATACGTTAAAAATTGGAAGTATATCTTTATTTTAGGTAAATATTGTATGGAAGTTTTGTTTTCATTTTTATCATTATCACTACGGAATAAAATATGTATAACTATGACAAATGTCATTAGTCAATAATGCTAACATTCTTGCGAAAATAAAGGAGGACATAACGCTTCGCTCTTTGGAACAAACATTTCTGCAGCATAAGTTTTTGTACAGATAGATATTACATGATATTATAGATGAAATGATGCTGTCCACGAGATGGACTCGACTGTTGATGTCGGTGTGGCTTTTACTGGTGTTGTATTGCAATGGTAAGTTGATCCATAACCATACCTACACAGCTCAACCGATGCTATCTTCTTGTTTTGATCTTGAAATTTGTTAAAATAGACATTTGTTATTTAATTGATACAAATCTATCACTTTATTATTCACATGAGCATTAATAAAGTGGGTTTTCTGAGGAAGAAGCTTTAATCTTAATAGAAATGAAAATTTCCTTCGTCTAGAGAATTTTACATTAAGGGCAAAAAACTCACATTGTCCATTATTCTAACTCATTATTTAGATATTTCTAATGGTATCTAAAACATAAGAATGTACTTTTCATTAATTGTTTTAGTAGAATGTCCGTCATGATACATTTATAAGTGTGTATATCAGATGTTTGACCGTAAAAAACATATGAAAACTTGTAAAGTCCTTTTACTCTTTTGAAATATTTTTTATAATTCTATATGTACACTTCGCAAGCAAAATTGCATACATTTAAATTTATTATCAGAAAGTACAGAAGTGCTGAATAAGTAGTAAAATGTAAATTTATACGGTGTTGAGTATTTTAACTTTTTCATTCCTAACCGGATTAAATCACAATTGAAATATATGTCTTAATTAAAAAAAATGTACACGTGATTTTTTTACAAGAACGAGACAAAAAGAAGCATTCTTAAAACAAAACAATCACAACAAACCAAACATACTTTAAAACTGGGGGACATTTTTCGCCCGGAAAGAATACCCTAATGTCAGGGTTTTTTAAAGCATATAGATACCTTTTTTGGGTTTTTTTTACTTAAATTTTCATATGTTAAATTCCAGGGATAATTTTTTGAATCACTGTGACAAATAAAAAAATACAAACCCTTTCTACAATTCAAATTTTGTAAAAGGGGATAAATGGCAGTTTTTAAAAATATATATTAATTTCAATGCGATTATAAAATTGTTGATTTATTTAAATGATATATTTCAGTAATACTCGCCGTTTGTCAAAGAAGAAAGAAGACTACCACAGAGGTACCAGAATCAAACACAACACCATCCCCTTGAACAGACAAATTTAAAATGCTAATTGTTCATCATATGTAATGACACTCTAAAGACAACTTAGTTATGTTGAAAGTGCTTTTATTTTTGTTCGAGCTTGTTCTAGGCATATTAGTAAACATATTGTTTTCAATGTCTGGTAGGCCGGTTGACATATATAGTATAAAACATTTACTGAAGCTTAGAGCACAATGGTAAACATATCGTTTTCTTGGGCTAAATGAAAGAGTAAAAGTATAGTAACCCTATCTCTAAGCACATTGTTAAACACATAGTTTTCCTCGCCTGGTTAAAACAATACATTCAAATACAATTATTCGAGATATTAAAACTTATATGACATTTATAATCCTGTCAAAATTTACAAATTTCGTTGATGATAGTTATCTTTGATCAGAATCTTAAATTTGTGGAATCTACTTCTTCGTGTTAGATGGTGATTAAAGAGGTGATATATTCTCAAACACGAGTGTAACTGTTTTTATCGATGTCATTTGACACAATAATGTAAAGTCAGTTATGAAGATTACTATCATAATTATATGTTATCTATATTAAACTTTTCGTTATCATAATAGTAATTTCAAGAAAAGTAGTTATTAAACAAATCCATTTAACAACCGTAATATATTTATCACAATTTTGACATTTCGCTGTTCATCTAATATTTACGATTTCAAATAAATGGACCTTGTGTTATTTGATGAGACTTATGGTCTGGTGATTAATGCAAATGTTCAAATTTACAGCATGGACAGTAATAACTTTTAGTGATGTTTTATTATTAGAATGGTGCATTAAACTTTAAAAATATAATAGTGTGAATTTTTTGTTTTGGGGTCAAAAATTATTCATGCTTTCCAAAAATTTTAAAAAAAAATTTTGGTTTATTAAAAACCAAAAAAACGATTTTAAAAATTTAAATTTGCACTGGGGGTTGAGTTTAAACCTGTAGCATAACATTTAAATTTTTTATCTATATTTTCAATCTTAAAATTATCAGAACATTCCGGGAAAATTCATCTTAAAACAAATGAGGTACAAAATTAAGTTTTTTTTGTGTTTTATTGTTAACATAACAATATAAATTTTAAAAAAACATAACTAAAATAAAACAAAATCTTTGGTTCAGAAAAGTGTTGTCTGTAATAATTTGCAATCACCAGCCAATTTATGCAGCATCTGAAAAACAAGGTATTCAAAATAATTAAATGAAATATAAATAAAGTAAATATTCTAATGATATTAAAGTTATGACAATGTTGACCTCATATATTATATCAATGAATTTTTCTAAGTACTAAATGCAAATCAAAATAAGAAATGACGTGTGCAAATAATAACATACGTGCAAAAAAGAAAAGGAGCTCCCCTTGAAAATTTATCGAATCTTTAAAACTCCCTTTCCTTTTAAAAAATTATAAAAAAAAAAATAAAATCAAAATTTAATGTAAAATCTTAATAATTTAAAATAAAAAATATCAATCTAAAAAAATTTTTTAGAAACTGGAAAAAATCCCTTTGCAGAGAGCTTTTTGTTGGGGGATTTTGGTAAAAGTTCTATTTTAAAAAGATACATTAAAAAAAATTTTATTACATTTTATATAAAAAAAAAACATTGGGCCCCTTAAAATACACTATTAAAAAATAGTTTTCTTACTAGCCCTTTTTTTAACTGTAGTATATATGGGTTTTTTAAAATTTTTAAAACTTAAAAACTGTACGGGAATTTTATAACTTTATTTTTTGGGAAAAATAAAATTTTTTAAATTTTCAGTTTTCAGTTATTAAAACCTTGTTATTAAGTTTGAAAATTCAAAATATTAATATTACCGTCGAAATCTGCAAAGACAAAAGGCACACGAAGTTCCTTTGGATCTGCTAGATCAACAGATCGTAAAACAGCAAAAACAAACTCTTCGTATGTTACCAATTTGTCTTCGTTCATGTCGTAGTCAGAAATCTCGTCAGAAAACGGGAGCATGATTTCAGTCATATCGACCTGTCAAAAATATATGTAGTGAACACATATTTATAACAGCAACAATAATAATATTATGTAGTTTTAAGAATTTTCAAAATTTCAAAAAACTTAAAAAATATATCTTGCTCCACACCTGTTCTTTTTGTTTGTTAGTGTGTGTGGTGGTGTGGCGGGGGAGGGGTATAATAGTCAATAAATAAAAGTACTTGACACAATTCACACGCAAGTAAGCGATACATTTTTTGTAAATGAATGTTAAATTGGGCGGTAAACCACTGGTTTACTTACGTAGATTGTTTTAAATCGGTGCATATTTTGCGGCTATATTTTCACCACAAGTACATGATTGATGATCTAACATTTAGCTTTAATGCACTGTAAGTATATACCATTTATTATTTGTGTTCAATTTGTGGTTAATCTTGCGGTTTTTATTTATTTGTTTTCGTTAGCGTGGCCGATTTTTTTTTTCAGATGGTTAAATACACGTATAAATGAATAAACAAAACAAAATAGATACGTAAACAGGTACGTAAAATAGATTTGTAAAGTGTATGAATACGTTAATTAATAAATGAATGACTGGAGAACTAACTGAATTAATAAATGAATACTTACACTTCTTTTGCATTTATTTTTTCTCACATGGCAAGCATTTGTACCTGCAGCTACCCCAACTGCGACTATAGCTGAGCCCGTACCAGACGATCCGGCTGCTAACGCTGCACCAAGTGTCCCAACCGCAGCTGGACAGCCTATGCCAAATAACACCTGGAATATAAAACACGTCATATAAAAAGCAGTCGGTTGACCTCATTAACTACTTATACATTTTAGATATATAAAATAGGATTTTTTTACATAAGTGCAAAGTGCAAATACACATTTATCTGAACACTCAAGTAGTTTGTACTATATGAAAAACAAATATCTTTATATACAATGGTCTTAATGCGTTAGCCATACCTGGGACATAATAAAGATTATGTCAAAGGTACTCGTTAACACATTACAGTAGAATTAGACCTGGCAATGTCCACTAGTTTATGGATTGAAATAACTACCAGTTTTCTGGTTATAATCACAAATTGAAACCATTCCATGTAAATCTGTACAGAATAACTTAAACTTTGTGTTTAAAACATATCATTGGTGAATGCTGTGTAAATGTATAAAGAACATGAGTAAAAAAAATCTAAAAAATCTAATTGCCATGAATGGAAAAGGAAATAGCGTAAGTGATTGTAGTAGACAAAAATACCGATATGAAATGTAAAACTATACATTTACTTTTCTATTTTCACGCTGTTGATGTAAATTAAACTTAATCTCATTGAACTTTGAAAAATGATGAATGAAACTCATCGACTCAGTTTGATATATAAGTGGAGTCTCTAACACTCAGTAGCACCGTCGTATTCAATTTCATTTTTTTATTATTGGAATCAATAATCCCGAAAGAGTAGATCATAATTTATTTTTATCATACCTTACATCCGACCTTCTTAATGCCTTTAACAACTTTCTTAACAGATTTTCTCAGTTTTCTAAGTTTCTTCTTGAACCAGCCACCATCTGTGGGGTCCAGTAAGGCCAAGATAACAATTGTGATAAGGAAATACTTAAAGAACTGCATTTTCGTCTGCTGAAATTTAAAAAAAAAGGTAAGAATAATCATATGTGACACATGCAGGAAAATAAAAAGATGTTTCAACTCTGATTCGCGTATAACAAATATAAAATTATGATTATAAGAAACTGCTTTTGGTCAAGCAATACTTAAAATAAGGGTATGTTCTTCTTTTTACGCGTCTTATTGAAGATTTGAATTACATTACAAGGTTAGAATAGATATTCTTTAAGTTATCAGTTTTGTATTTTTGTTTTTGGAGATTGTCTTTCGAACTAAATATGCTATCATATTATTAAGGTCGCAACTTTATTTACAGCACAAACAATTTGTAAGTCTAATACAAAAAAGGCTCATAAATTGAATACGCCATTATCAATTCACTGTTCTCCATATATCGCAGAAAGTGATATGATATAGTTATAAAAATAATTATTAGAAAATGATTTTAATATGAATAACATAGAAAAAACCTTTTCTTTCTTTTTCGGAATAAATATAAATAACGACTTCCCACGCAAATAAAAAATGAATAGTTTTTGAAACGCATGTGATAACTTTGCTGATTTATTATTTCAGTTGAATAATCTAAATTGTATAAAGCTATTTATTATAAATTATACTTATAAATGAACTATTAAGAAATTTTGATAAAATAAAATTCATTTTCATTTTCCGTATTAATTTTCACTGCAGTGAAATATCTTCACTGGTGTGTTGCCGGACTAATTTCTTTTTAATTCGGCCAATACACTAAATTTAAAGAGAAGTTTTAAGAATTGTAAAGGCAAAAGAGAAAAAGTATATAATAAACAGAAAATTCAAGTTCAAGAAAAAGTGTCTTTTTTCTATAAATTCACAATTTATTTTCATCTTATGATATGCAAATTTTCCAAATTTCACTTGTGGATACTGCCACAAATGAGATATTTATTTCCAAACCAGTCGATGAAATTAAATCCTATATTTATAGACAAAAACTTGAATATACTCTATATCTTTTCTGGAAAAAAAATATTTGAATTTTAATAAAGAATACATCCAAAATGCATAGGCTTGTATGAAAGAAATATGGTAGTAAATTGCCTTAAAAGTGTGATTTATGCACAAAACATTGCTAAACAGATAAAGCCCTTCTTAAAATAATAATATTTTGTTCCTGTTAACGTACAATATTCATGTGTGTTAACGAATAGAAATATTCTATGTTACCACTCTGTCAAGAATCGACAATAAGAAAATGGAAACAATATAAGTTTTTTGTTTTTTTTTTAAATATTTTATAAGATTTAGCCTTGTAACCTTAACATCAGTAAACAATAATTTAGTAGTACTACGGATAAACATCGTATAAAGTGCAGTATCAGAGATGTTAAATCAAACATAAAATGTTTACATTTAAATTTTCTTACCTTTTTTTCTATTTGCTTGACTCCACGTGGTGTGACAATAGAGCGTTAACGTAGTATGAACGTAACGTTGTAAACGTAGATATATATAACGAGAACAAGATCCTGTTCGTGGGAAAAACCTTGTTTCTACTACTTTGTTTTAACAGCATTCTTTTTCAAAATTTTGATTAATTACAAGGAACCTTTACAACATCCACCATTCAAAGTATGTTTGCACTTTGGTTACAGACGTGTCGACAAAAAAAAAATACGTCATTATTAAATTATATTAAATAATTACTAAATTAATTTGTTTTCACAATTTATTCACAACAAATTATTTGTTGTTGTTTTTTATGACAACATATCAACAAATTTAGTTATAACGTTAAATTCTACACGTATGCTTACGGCATTGGTGAAAGTTCTTTTACATTAGAGTTATTAGGTGTTCGGTTCGTAACGCTGTCTAGTTCAAAGGAAACGTATGTTTAAGTTGGACTTTTCAATATTCTATTGTTACAAAACACCGGCTGTATTAATGTATAGGAGTGTCGTCCGGAATGTACGTAGACACCTGTTTTAATACGATTAGTTCGCATTAGAATTAAATGAAATTTTCTCCAATCACTCACCAATGTTCTATAAACGATGCAACAAATTTAAAAACTTTCCGATCGGCACGGGTTAATATTAAAGGATGTACAGGTGTGCGTAGCCGATAAAGACTATGAAATATAAAGCGAGGGCAAGTAATAAATTTTGTCCGAGAAGAAACCTTCTGTTAAAAGATGTTTCAGCAAGCCAGTCTACTCCAGAGTATATATTGATAATATCCGTCATATGTTGCGGCTCGGATAAGAATGCCCGTCCAGAGGGGATCCGCCCATTGGTCGTTAACGAGGCTTGCCGGGTTGCCTAAACATATGACAGAGATTATCAAGTATATATACTTGGAAGAACTTAAGTGTGCCAGTCGTAAAATGCGTACTTTGTCTTTAATTCAACATTAAAATTCGTCTATATTTGCAACATAAAATCGGTTTATGATAATTATATGCTTAAAATGCAGTGTCTCTTGTTTTAATATTCCTTTAAAAACGTGCGCTAAAGTAGCAATTTTAGAATCAAGTAAAATGCACACGGAACTCGTGCTATTACAAACATACAGAAATCACGTATATAAATCGTACAGGCACTAAATGACCATTTTAAATGGCCAGGTTTTCTATGGCGCAAGTCGGCATTGTCGTCAGGCTTATTCAGACGGTAGTGTATATATTGGAGAGGTATCGGCACTAGTTTGGTGTTATTCAGCGACGCGTTGACGTTCAAGATTTTATTTCAAAAGGCATAAACATTTTACAATGTCCGTCGCCATAAACAGAATGACTAAGATTTTAGTTGTTGTTGTTTTATTTTCAAATATTTTGTTTAATAATTATTTAGTACTTTACAACCGTTAAAGTTTCTATTCTGAAATTTTTTATTTTAAAATATGCATACCTATCCGACCACATTCTAAGGGTTTTTTTGTTGTTGTTTTTTTCTTTTTTCAAATGTGTTATTGATCATATTAAATGACTACTGTAATTTTATTGAGCAAACATTATTAATGTTCAAAGTTGAACATTTTGAATTCTTAACATACGTTCAAATATAATGCAAATGGGTCAATTTTCAGAAGTGCTTAACAAACAGTACCAAAATAATTATCTCAATTCTTCAAAATGCACACTATCATGCGACATTCAAAGTTTTAGTCTTTAAATACGTTTTCATAATATTTTCGAGATAAACTGTTCAGACAATGGAAAATAGTCGATCCGAGATATTTTCGCGTTTGATATTTTCTTCCAGCAAGGGTGTTTTTTGAGCCTCGGAAATAGGAAAAAGTCACAAGGGGCAAGATCTGGCGAATAAGGAGGATGAGGAAGCTAGACTACCTTTTCTTGTTTCAGTTATTCTCGTACAATGGCCGCTTTGTGTGAGAGAAGTATTGTCATGCTACAATCTGACAAAACGGAGACCAGTTGCTGGTCAACGGGTTTTGAAATATTTCTTTAATTTATAAAGGATCTTGCCTTTGTAAAACTTGGCATTTACAGATTTACCCTTTGGTACGGCAATTTGAAAAGCAGGGCCTTGATTGGTAAACAAAATTACATACATGACATTTTTGACGCTCATGGTGCGTTTTGCTATGCAAGGTCTTTGACATTCTTTGGTTGCCCATTTTTTGTTATGAATCTTTTGCTTAGGCTCATAAAAATAAACCCACGTCTCATCGCCAGTGATGATATTTGCGAAAGATCGATTGTTGTATTGAGGGAACTGTTTCAACAATTGTTTGGAGATTCTTACCCGAGCAAGTTTTTGCTCTTTTGTAAGGAGATGGGGTATCCATCTGGCACTTATCCTTCTCATTTTTAAATCACGTCTGAGAATTGTATGAGCGGCTCCTACAGAGATACCAACGCATTTAGCTATATAGCTTGCATCAGTAGCAATCAAATCCCTTTTGAACCATTTTTGGCGAAGTTTCAGTTTTCGGACGGCGTGTATGAGGTGCATCTTTTACTGAATCCACACCAATTTTAAATTTCTTACACCACCGTGTGACATAAAGTTCATTTCCCCATAAACACGACATATTTCGTTAAATGCGTCTTTCGCCTGTTTACCAAGAATACAGCGGTTGTTGATACGGGACCGTATTTGGTCAGTGCAAGGAGACCTTTTCCCAACCATTTTATCATTAGTAAATACGAGTAGATAGCGATCATCGAGCTATTGTCAAAGCTAGACTGAACTGATTTACACAGTCTTCTATGGCATACATGTATTTAGTTCGTGCAAAACGTGGTTAAAGGTGAGATATTGACCTAGCTACATTCACATTTGAACACCCTCGTAAGTAGTTGTCAACATCACTTATAATATGGTACAAAAATCTATCAAACAGAATAAGTGCCCATCAAGTCTATTTCAAAAGTATCTCTTTTTTATATATAATTTATCGATATTTGTTTAACGTAGGTTGCCAGAAGTTTGGGTTGTACACAGAAAGTAAACTAATTTTTAGTATTGATAATTGAACGATAGTCATTTCACTTAAGTTGCGAGAATATAGGGTAAACACAGAAACAAAATAAAACATTTTCTAAAGTGTATAGGCCCCAAGGCCTCACCCTTATACAGAGTGTATCGACGGAGCTGTGAGGACGTGTTCAGAATATTGGACACCACTACAGGTCCTTAGAGCTAAAATCATGGGAAGGGAATAATATTCGTCAACACTTCTGTCGAAAATTATGTGTTGTCAATAAGGTCCTGGTGTATTTTTATAATAATGCAGATGGTAGGCATTCCAGATACTAACTTACTTATTTTTTATTCCCCTTAAAGATATAATATGCACATCTTTGAGTAAAAGATTTAATACAGGATTTGTTTTCATCGGTATAAGATGAAAATATATCCTGTATTTATAGACTAAAACTTGAATTTTCTGTTTATTATGTACATTTTTCACTTTTTATGACATTACAATTTGAAAGACTTCCCCTAAAATTCTGTGTATAGGCTGAATTTAGAAGAAAATTGTCCGGAAAGACACGAGTGAAAGTACGAAAATATGTCTCACTGCAGTGAAAAAATAAATTTTTCAATTAAAATAAAGAAAATGAAAAAAAAAACTCATCTTATTTCACTAATATTGTATTTATTGGTATACTAAAAATGTTGTACATTGTATATATGATATATAGTCAAGCGGAAATAAAGATCAGATGTCCGTACCATGCGTCGTTTTCATTGGATAAGCATCGTTATGTAATACACTTGTATACATTTTGTCTTAATTCATATGAGCCGTGTCATGACAAAACCAACATAGAGCGTTTGCGACCAGCATAGATCCATACCAGCCTGCGCATCCGCGCAGTCTGATCAGGATCCATGCTGTTCGCTATCAGTTCTTCTACTTGTAATAGAGTTGGTTAGCGAACAGCATGGGTCCTGATCAGACTGCGCGGATGCGCAGGCTGGTCTGGATCCATGCTGGTCGCAAAAGCACTATGTTGGTTTTTGTCGTGACACCGCTCATATGTATCTCTGATGTTATACATTTTATATTTCAACTAAAATATATTCTTTTTTACATCAAAATATTTTCATTATCTACATTACCTAATGGTGGATAAGATGAATATTTAAAATACCACAAAAATATAACAAAGTGCATAAAAGCGAAACAATTATGTCTATCATATCAAACAAGGAAATAAAGCGAAAAGTACGTTTTTTTTTTGTTTTGTAAAACCAAGGGGAAATCCGACATTGCACAACCAATAAATTAAAAACGCTAACTTTGCTTTTTTGAAAATTACATTTTTCAACGCATGTTTTTTTTTTCTCAATAAAATAAACCGCATATCTTCTGCTCGTTTTATGAAGATCTTTTTTTATCAATTTAGATAAACGATACAGGACATTGTACATGTAGTTTCAAGGTTATTGTCGTCACTTCATATTTTCCTTCAATCAAAACTAAAACTGAAATTAAAAGTAAATTAAGGATGTTAAGATTACTTTTAAAAATGTCAACAAATTTATTTTCTAAAAGTCTAAATCATCACCATCGCCTTTATTACCATAAGAACACGTTTCTATCCTTCATGACCAGACCGTCTCAGTTTTTGGTTCAAATGAATAAAATAAAAAATCATTAACGGACTTTTATCATGCTGCTTTTTCCTCTAATTCTTCTTTTTCTATTTTATTCGATTTGTTTGATTTTAAGTGTGAATGTCATAATTATGGCGATTTCCAATCAATTCCTGTTAATGAAAACCCCCAGGTGCTCTATAGCACTTTTTATCGCCTCGGTCAGTATGACACTCAACCTGTGAATATCACACCATATTAAAGATATACTAAGCTCATCATTGGGTACAATACTTTTATTGCAGAAATCTGTTGAAACCTGAATAAGTCTAATTTGAATAAGTTAATGTATAAACTATGTTTGGGAAGCTGCATTTCCTATTACTTTTCAAATTAATTCGGTCTGTTCTGATAAAAAACTGTCCGTTTTTTGTGTTGTTGTTTTTAGAGACACCATGTAATCATACTGTATTTACCTGTAGTGTGTAGATTTTAAAAAGTAACATATTTTCTCGGTGAGTATTCAAAAGATGTTTATTTTACATTTCAAGAGACTGTATAGTAAATATCATTTTTTTGTGTTTTTTTGTTTGTGTTTTTTTCTTCAAATATCAATTTTGAGCATAATATATCTTTTAACGGCTCACAACTCAATAATTGTATATTTCCCAAAGTCCTATAAAAATTCCTTGTACATACGGAGGATATCTGATGAACTCAACTGTATTGACAGGCCATTGTGGGAACAAGACCCTGTGGTGGTTCATTATATGAGTAAAAGATACATCTCCTACAGCCCACTTTAAGCAAAATCCAAAGTTGATAGGGCTGAGTTTTGGTAGAAATTGGCTTGGTTAAGCGATAACGTTGTTCCCTGGGATAATTTATATATTTAGCTCTACTTTTCAATGAAAGGGACTGTCGAATACATGCGAGCATACTTGATAAAATACCGTTGCTTTTCACAGAGTCCTAATTTTGTAATCGGTCTTGACATAATTTTGCGTTTCAGAGAAACCGTCCTATTTCACGATTCTTAATTTCTGAATATCAATAGAGATGACCAGTAGCACATTGCAAATACCAGGGTCTGTCATTGTATTCAAGTTTTCCATGGAAAATGAATTTAATTATATATAGTCTACTGTCCTTGAAGGTAAAATCATTTATTGAAATGGTCTTTTCCTAGGACTTGGATACACTCGATACTTTCTACGAAACTCAGTCCACGTTTTTAGCTATCGCTCCGTCAAATGTCCTGATTTGTAGCTTCATACATATCATATATTAAATTCTCTATAAATCTTACGGACATCAAACCTTTCTAGAGATCTACGATGCAGAAAACCAAAGTAAGACTTGAGACGACGCCTTGGAAATAGGAATATTTAATGAAAACAACTAAAATATAAACATTATAAATTTATTTTATTTAGCACATTTTAGTGTGTTTTTTTATCAGAAGTTTTCAAATATAGCACATTGATGTAAATGACCTTCATAAATATATGACATCTAACTCACTAATAAATTACTGCATTTAAAAAATGTTGACCTTTATCCTAAAAAGTTTCATTTCATTTGAAACATTTAGAAGTTCAATGCCTTGAGAAGTATACATAATATACTTTTTATACCGAACAACTTTAGTCTTTCTCTATATATACACCTATTTCAAAACATATATTGTTTTTATTCATTTGAAAGCCTTCGAAACAGATAAATCTAAATAAGGCATAAGGTTACACTGGTTCTTAACAAAGGATGCATACTTTTGTATGTCTCGAAACATACATTGTATCTTACTAATTAAGATACATATAAGTATCTAGAATTAAATTCACATATTGAACAGTAAAATGAGTTGTTATTTCATCCTGTAAGGATGAAGTATGTGTCAGGGTTTATGTAAGAATATCATGTGCTTTCACTTCAACTAATCTCTCCATCTGTTTAACATCTTCACACCATTGCTGTAATCTACACTGCATAGTGGAAATCTGAAATGGAAATAAAAATGACTATAGGAACACTAGAAGTCAAAAAGTTATCTAAACAAGGTAACATGACCGACAAATAACAATATTCAGTGTATTGGCTCATTGTGTTTAATATATTTTGTAAATACAAGAAGTTTGTCAGTTTGGGGATTTACAGCTAATGTGGTCAGTGAAAACTGAAGCTTTGAAGTTTTTGTCAAAAGTAGACATATGATATGCCATTCATTTTCCTATTTTTCTAACTTGAAATAATTGTCTTCCAAGTAAGAATAAGTATACAGTGACACAAAACTGTTCATAATATTTGATAGATGTCTTGATAAGCAAATATAAAACAATCTGTACTTTCGTATGTCAGGGTTGTATTTCACAAACAGTATTTGTTACATTATTTCTCACTATAGAGAACTGAAAACCATTTATCAGTTCACCCATTATTACTCTATAGCAAATGAGAATATGTAATCCAAACATTTTTGGGATGTATTCAAAGGTAAATCAATTTTGTTTGGTTTTAACACAAATAATAAAAAATTGTTTTTTTGTGACATATCTCTGCTCTCTGTCCATTTAACTAGCTTTCTTGGATAACTAACCAGTAATCATCAATTTTTGCTGTAAGTGGCCTATTAAATGATTTTAACAGTGAACAAGAGGGCCATGATGGCCCTGAGGTCGCTCACCTGTATAAAGGCACCCGGAGCGGGGCCAGTTTAAACCCCAGGGCTTTTATTTAAACAAACTTGGAAGACACCCATTAGAAGATGTTTCACGATGTTAAGTTTTTACTACACACATATAATGAAAAACAACGATCTACCCCCTCCTCCTGCCTCCCCCTGGCAGGGCCAATTTTAACCAAAGGGCTTTTATTTGAACAAACTTGGTAGACACACATAAGAAGATGATTCATGCTAAACATCTAAGCTCTAGCTCATTGGGTTTTTTCAAAGAAGATTTTTAAGTTTTTGCTATACAAATATAAGGAAAATCAATAACACCCGGGGCGGGGCCAATTTTGACTCCAGGGCTTTTATTTGAACAAACTTTGTAGACACTCACTAGAAGATGTTTCATGCTTAATATCTAAACTCCAGCTATTTGGGTTTTTTCAAAGAAGATTTTTTTAAGTTTTTGCTATATACATAGAAGGAAAATCAATGACCCCCGGGGCGGGGCCAATTTTGGCCCCAGGGCTTTTATTTGAACAAACTTTGTAGACACCAATTAGAACATGTTTCATGCTGAATATCTTAGCTCTAGCTCTTTGAGTTCTTTAAAAGAAGATTTTTTAAGTTTTTACTGTATGCATATAGGGAAAATCAATGACCCCCTGGGGCGGGGCCAATTTTGACCCCAGGGCTTTTATTTGAGCAAACTTTGTAGACACTCATTAATAGATGTTTCATGCTTTATATCTAAACTCTAGCTATTTGGGTTTTTTCAAAGAAGATTTTTTAAGTTTTTACTATATGCATATAGGGAAAATAAAAGACCCCCTGGGGCGGGGCCAATTTTGACCCAAGGGCTTTTATTTAAACAAACTTGGTAGACACTCACTAGAAGATGTTTCATGCTTAATATCTAAACTCTAGCTATTTGGGGTTTTTCAAAGAAGATTTTTTAAGTTTTTATTATATGCATATAGGGAAAATCAATGACCCCCTGGGGCGGGGCCAATTTTGACCCCAGGGCTTTTATTTGAACAAACTAACTTGGAAGACACTCACTAGAAGATGTTTCATGCTAAATATCTTAGCTCTAGCTCTTTGGGTTCTTTAAAAGAAGATATTTTAAGTTTTTACTATATGCATATAGGGAAAATCAAAGACCCCCTGGGGCGGGGCCAATTTTGACCCCAGGGCTTTTATCTGAACAAACTTGGTAGACACTCATTAGAAGATGTTTCATGCCAAATATCTAAGCTCTAGCTCTTGGTGTTTTTTAAGAGAAGATATTTAAAGTTTTTTCTTTCGGTTGCCATGGCAAGCAGTGTTCTGCATGGGAACAATTTTTAAAGGTGACCACCAAAGGAACATTCCTGTGAAGTTTGGATGAAATTGGCTTAGTGGTTTATGAGGAGATGTCATTTAAAGTAAAAGTTTACGGACGGACGCCGGACGAAAAGCGATCACAAAAGCTCACCCTGTCACTTTGTGACAGGTGAGCTAAAAACATATGACCATTAGACTTAAACTCTAGGATCAACTGTCAGGGAGAAAAAAAAGTTAGAACCAGCTACCCCTGGGTTACATATTCCATACTCTCATTATTGAGCTGAAGCAATCAATCATTACTTTACTACCATCATATATAAATTACAGTACATTTCTCAGTAAAACAATATTTACCTGTTCACGATCTAGAACTCTGGGTTGTACCCATGTCAAATGTACTCTATGGTCTATTTCATCTATTGATCCCTTCACTAATCCAAGACTTAATGCTTTCATAACCAACATTTCAACCTGAAATTTAATATATACAAATAACTTAACCATTTTACCAACTGAATTTCTTAAATTGACTTTTCTAGTTTCCATTTTTTTTTTAATTAGCCATTAGCAATATTTGGAAAATCAAGATGAAAATTTAAAGTTATGTAGCCAACAGTAAAGAGCCTGGTCAGACTGCATGAATTTATACTGGTGGCAAAATCTGTCATTTTTGGTTCCAACACGCTAAGATTTCAGTCTCAGATTATCACTCAAAGGAGAGACTGAATAAGGCCTTTATGGACAAGAGTACTCTATATGGAGGTTACTCTGTTTTTAGTAATTAATGGAGGTTTCTTGAAAAATGACTTTTATTCACAGGGTGGTCTTTATTTGGAGGTTGTGTTTAATACAGGTTTGACTGTATAATAAATTTGATATTTAACACCGTTCTGTAAAATCCTGGATTATATATACCAGGTGTTTGGACACATCTGGCACGAGAAACTGAATATGGACTCTTCAGTCAAAATATATTCCCATATCATACATCAGTCAAAATATATTCCCATATCATACAGTACAATGTTAAATAACCTAAGATAATATAAATATAATTAAGTAGACAATTTTACCTCCCCTTCTGGTAATCTGGTTTCTGTTGCAATTTCTGCAAAAGTTAACTGTCTGTTTGTGGCTGGTCTTTTGAATGTCATCTAAACAAATTATAAATTAAAATACATAGAAGATATTCATGTTTTTTCTATAAATACAGAATTTATTTCTATTAAGTGTTATGAAAATAAATATTTCATAAGTGGCTATGGCAACTGTTTATTATATACATTTTCTCTATTTTTTGCCGATTTGAAAGGCTTTCCCTTAAATTTTGTGTATAAGCTGAATTTAGAAGAATTAAGTCCAGCAAGACAGCAGTGAAAATATCATTAATATGTTCACTGCAGTGAAATATAAATTTTTACTGCGAAAATACGGAAAATGAAAATACGCATTTTATGTCATCAATATTTCACTTATAGGTATATAATAAAATAAACAAGCAAATTCGTTGAATTTATATCCCCGCCGAGTACTGGTTATTATTAACACAACAACTGAAGACATAAGGCTTTATTTATATATTAATCATGGCATAAACAGTAATATTCTTTGAACTTGATAAATATTCAGGGCAATAACAGAGCAATAACTTTGTGTTAAATAGTTAAATCTGGAAATCCCAATGACATGTATGCATACTACATAACTAATCAAGGGCCATAAATCCGAGTTATAAGTATCTGACTGGAACAAGGCGACTATGTGCACATCTCCTCTTAGTATCCCATAAAGTTTTATTGAATTCCAGCCAGTAGTAGCAGAGAAGTAGCGAGGAAACAAATATTTTTCTATATGGATACTGCATAACTAATCATGGGCCATAACTCTTGAGTTAAAGTGTCTGACCGGAACAAGCCGACGATATGCGCATCTCCTCTTGGTATTGAAGGTTCCCATAAAGTTTCGTTGAATTCCAGCCAGTAGTTGCAGAGAAGTAGTGCGGAAACGATTCTTACTCTATATGCATACTACATAACTTATCAAGGGCCATAACTCTGAGTTAAAGGGTCTGACCGGAACAAGCCGACAATATGCGCATCTCCTCTTGATATTGATGATTCCCATAAAGTTTCGTTGAATTCCAGCCAGTAGTTGCAGAGAACTACTCTGGAAACGATTTTTACTCCATATGCATATTGCATAACTAATCAAGGGCTATAACTCTGAGTTAAAGTGTCTGACCGGAACAAGCCGACGATATGCACATCTCCTCTTGGTATTGAAGGTTCCCATAAAGTTTCGTTGAATTCCAGCCAGTAGTTGCAGAGAAGTAGCGCGGACACGATTTTTACTCCATATGCATACTGCATAACTAATCAAGGGCCATAACTCTGAGTTAAAGTGTCTGACCGGAACAAGCCGACGATATGCGCCTCTCCTCTTGGTATTGATGATTCCCATAAAGTTTCATTGAATTACAGCTAGTAGTTGCAGAGAAGTAGTGCGGAAACGATTTTTACTCTATATGCATACTGCATAACTAATCAAGGGCCATAACTCTGAGTTAAAGTGTCTGACCTGAACAAGCCGACAATATGCGCATCTCCTCTTGATATTGATGATTCCCATAAAGTTTCGTTGAATTCCAGCCAGTAGTTGCAGAGAAGTAGTGCGGAAACGATTTTTACTCTATATGCATACTGCATAACTAATCAAGGGCCATAACTCTGAGTTAAAGTGTCTGACCGGAACAAGCCGACGATATGCGCATCTCTTCTTGATATTGATGATTCCCATAAAGTTTCGTTGAATTCCAGCCAGTAGTTGCAGAGAACTACTCCGGAAACGATTTTTACTCTATATGCATACTACATATCTAATCAAGGGCCATAACTCTGAGTTAAAGGGTCGGACCGGAACAAGCCGACGATATGCGCATCTCCTCTTGATATTGATGATTCCCATAAAGTTTCGTTGAATTCCAGCCAGTAGTTGCAGAGAACTTCTCTGGAAACGAAATTCGGACGGACGGATGGACGGAAGGATGGACGGACGTTCTCACAGGACAGTAATTATGTGGCTACTCTATTGTTCTCTCTATTGTTCTTTTTAGCCACACAAAAGAAAATAGCCACATAAAAGCATTACGGAACGAATGGCATCAAAGAGAAAGACCAGTTACCTATTGTCCCTCTAGCCACATAATTACTGTCCTGTGAGTGTGTAAGGACGGACGGACAACGCCAAAACTGTATCCCCCTCCCGATTCCATCGGCGGGGGATAATAAGCATTAACAAGAGGGCCATGATGGCCCTGAGGTCGCTCACCTGTATATAGCCCCCCCCCCCCACACACACCCATAAGAAGATGTTTCATGCTAAACATCTAAGCTCTAGCTCATTGGGCTTTTTAAAAGAAGATTTTTTTTAAGTTTTTACTATACACATATAGTTAAAAACAATGACACCCCTGGGGCGGGGCCAGTTTTGACCCCAGGGCTTTTATTTGAACAAACTTTGTAGACACTCATTAGAAGATGTTTCATGCTTAATATCTAAACTCTAGCTATTTGGGTTTTTTCAAAGAAGATTTTGCAAGTTTTTGCTATACACATATAAGGAAAATCAATGATCCCAGGGCGGGGCCAATTTTGACCCCAGGGCTTTTATTTGAACAAACTTGGTAGACACCTATTAGAACATGTTTGATGCTAAATATCTTAGCTCTAGCTCTTTGAGTTCTTTAAAAGAAGATTTTTTAAGTTTTTACTATATGCATATAGGGAAAATCAATGACCCCCTGGGGCGGGGCCAATTTTGACCCCAGGGCTTTTATTTGAACAAACTTGGTAGACACCCATAAGAAGATGTTTCATGCTAAACATCTAAGCTCTAGCTCATTGGGCTTTTTAAAAGAAGATTTTTAAGTTTTTACTATACACATATAGTTAAAAACAATGACACCCCTGGGGCGGGGCCAGTTTTGACCCCAGGGCTTTTATTTGAACAAACTTTGTAGACACTTACTAGAAGATGTTTCATGTTTAATATCTAACCTAAGTTATTTGGGTTTTTTCAAAGAAGATTTTAAGGTTTTGCTATACACATATAAGGAAAATCAATGACCCCCGGGCAGGGCCAATTTAGACCCCAGGGCTTTTATTTGAACAAACTTTGTAGACACTCACTAGAACATGTTTCATGCTTAATATCTAAACTCTAGCTATTTGGGTTTTTTCAAAGAAGATTTTTTAAGTTTTTGCTATACCCATATAAGGAAAATCAATGACCCCCGGGGCAGGGCCAGTTTAGACCCTAGGGCTTTTATTTGAACAAATTTGGTAGACACCTATTAGAACATGTTTGATGCTAAATATCTTAGCTCTAGCTCTTTGAGTTCTTTAAAAGAAGATTTTTTAAAAGTTTTTACTATATGCATATAGGGAAAATCAATGACCCCCTGGGGCAGGGCCAATTTTGACCCCAGGGCTTTTATTTGAACAAACTTGGTAGGCACTCATTAGAACATGTTTCATGCTAAATATCTTAGCTCTAGCTCTTTGGGTTCTTTAAAAGAAGATTTTTTAAGTTTTTACTATATGCATATAGGGAAAATCAATGACCCCCTGGGGCGGGGCCAATTTTGACCCCAGGGCTTTTATTTGAACAAACTTGGTAGACACTCACTAGAAGATGTTTCATGCCAAATATCTAAGCTCTAGCTCTTAGGGTTTTTCAAAAGAAGATATTTAAAGTTTTTTCTTTCGGTTGCCATGGCAACCAGAGTTCTGCATGGAATTAAATTCTTTGAACAATTTTGAAAGGTGACCACCAAAGGAACATTCCTGTGAAGTTTGGATGAAATTGGCGTAGTGGTTTATGAGGAGATGTCATTTAAAGTAAAAGTTTACGGACGACGGACGGACGGACGCCGGACGGACGCCGGACGAAAAGCGATCACAAAAGCTCACCTTGTCACTTTGTGACAGGTGAGCTAAAAATTATACTGACATCAGTCCAATTCTACTAAAGATATACCAAGGAAAACAAATAATAGCGGACTTCACAATGTCAGTTGAGGGATAATGCTCCAGATTACGAGTTATGCTTTTAAAAATATGACTTTTTAAATATATGCTTTTTTGAAAAACTTCTTAAGAGATAAATATATAAATGTCTGAGCCCATTAACCTTTAATTTACAAATGAATAGTAATGTTTAAAGTAGCTTGCAATAAAAGTTTATTAATTCACTATTTGTTTACAGTTTTATGGAAATAATTAACTGTACTACCTCCATTAAGCAAAGGAGAGATATTTTCTGTCTCATCAAAATCTCATGAGCTGCAAGGTCAGGCTAAAATAAAAACCATTTTATTATTATTTACACAAGTGTATTTACACAAGTGTATCATTAGAATAATTTGTTTTATCATAACAAAATAATATTATCATTTCATTTTAATAAAAATCCTGATATACCCACATTCATTTTTAAAAACAGGGTGAAATCTTTGCTACATCATACATTATCAACTTACTTCAATACTAAATAAAAAACCCTCACAATATCAAACATTTTCAATGGGATTCAAAATTGCTTTCCTAATAGAGTGAAGGGTATCATTTAGTTTATGACTTCCAGATCAATTTAATTTATTCATGAATGAAGTTGTTTCCATTTGACTTCATGATCATTTTAATTCATTCATGAATAAAGTTATTTCCATGTGACTTACAGATCAATTTAATTCATTCATGAATAAAGTTGTTTCCCTGTGACTTACAGATCAATTTAATTCATTCATGAATAAAGTTATTTCCATGTGACTTACAGATCATTTTAATTCATTCATGAATAAAGTTATTTCCATGTGACTTACAGATCAATTTACTTTATTCATGAATAAAGTTGTTTCCATTTGACTTCCAGATCATTTTAATTCATTCATGAATAAAGTTATTTCCATGTGACTTACAGATCAATTTACTTTATACAGGAATAAAGTTATTTCCATGTGATTTCCAGATCAATTTAATTCATTCATGAATAAAGTTGTTTCCATGTGATTTCCAGATCAATTTAATTCATTCATGAATAAAGTTGTTTTCATTTGACTTCCAGATCATTTTAATTCATTCATGAATAAAGTTGTTTCCATGTGTGTCCAGATCAATTTAATTTATTCATGAATAAAGATGTTTCCTTGTGACTTCCCATCAATTTAATTTATTCAAGAATAAAGTTATTTCATTGTGCTTGTCTATCATCTAAAAACTTTGTGTATATCACCATGGTATTTGCTTTGAAATATATTAACTTACAAAAACATGTCCAAATTGACTCACCTGTCCTCCCCAGTTTTTCTTGAGATCATCAAACTTGGAAATATTTCCACTGTTAAAGGCATATAGTAACGAAATGACCCATTCTTTCTCCGTGTTCTTTAGTGAATCTAAGATTGGATGTGCTAGCTGTAATGATATAAAAATCTATATTATATAACTAGAGCTATCACTACAGGTGATTCATCATACCCCAGCCACCACATTAAATATTAAAACAAGAGGGCCATGAATATAATCTAAGCTCTAGCTGTAAGAAGATTTTTTAAGATTTTACAATACACTTATAGGGAAAAACACCCTCCCCCCCCCCCCACTCTGGGCGGGCCAACTTTGCCCCCAGGGCTTTTATTTGGACAAACTTGGTAGACACTCACTAGAAGATAGTTCATTCTTAATATCTAAACTCTAGCTCTTTGGGTTTTTTAAAAGAAGATTTTTTAAGTTTTTACTATATACATATAAGGAAAATCAATGATCCCTGGGGCGGGGCCAATTTTAACCCCAGGGCCCTTATTTGAACAAAAATGGTAGACACCCATTAGAAGATGTTTCATGCTAAATATCTTAGCTCTAGCTCTTAGGTTTTTTTTAAAAGAAGATTTTTTAAGTTTTTACTATATACATAAAGGGAAAAACAATGACCCCCTGGGGCGGGGCCAATTTTGACCCCAGGGCTTTTATTTGAACAAACTTGGTAGACACCCACTAGAAGATGTTTCATGCTTAATATCTAAGCTCTAGCTATTTGGGCTTTTTAAAAGAAGATTTTTTAAGTTTTTACTATATACATAAAAGGAAAATCAATGATCCCCGGGCGGGGCCAATTTTAACCCCAGGGCCCTTATTTGAACAAAAAATGGTAGACACCCATTAGAAGATGTTTCATGCTAAATATCTTAGCTCTAGCTCTTAGGGTTTTTTTAAAAGAAGATTTTTTAAGTTTTTACTATATACATAAAGGGAAAAACAATGACCCCTGGGGTGGGGCCAATTTTGACCCAAGGGCTTTTATTTGAACAAACTTGGTTTACATCCACTAGAAGATGTTTCATGCGTTATATCTAAGCTCTTACTATTTGGGCTTTTTAAAAGAAGATTTTTACTATATACAAAATCAATGACCACCTGGGGCGGGGCCAATTTTGACCCCAGGGCATTTATTTGAACAAACTTGGTAGACACTGACTAGATGATGTTTCATGCAAAATATTTAAGCTCTAGCTCTTTTGGTTTTCTAAAAGAAGATATTTTAAGTTTTTTCTTTCGGTTGCCATGGCACCCAGAGTTCTGCTTAGAATTAAATTCTATGAATAATTTTAAAGGTGACCACCAAAGGAACATTCCTGTGAAGTTTGGATGAAATTGGCTAAGCGGTTTATGAGGTGATGTCATTTAAAGTAAAAGTTTACGGACAGACAATGGATGAAAAAGTGATCACAAAAGCTCACCATGTCACTTTGTGACAGGTGAGCTAAAAATAAGAGGTCTTAAGCCAAATTCAAACTGAACCTATATTTTATGATGATCTATCTGTGTACCAATAAGTATCGCAATTTATTACCTTGTTAAAAGAGTATAATCATCTGCTGACCATTATCTTTGTAAGTTAAACTAGAAATGTGTCCGTAGGACACAGGTGCCCCCACACTCCACTGTTCTGTCAATCTTATGACTCTAGGTCAAATATTTTTTGGATTACATGTGCCACAAGTTGAAAACTTAAAACCTTTTACTAAGTAAAGGGCAAGAACTTTTTACAAATACTGAATAACTCCACAAGCAAACCCCAAGGTGCATAAGTACACATGCTGACCAACATTCTTGTAAACTTTCAGGCCTACAAGTCGAATACTTTTTGAGCTATGCATGAACAAGTTAAAAATTGCAAATTTATACTACTGTAAGTCAAGGGCAATAATAAAAATCCACATGCAATGTCCCAGGTGCATAGCTTCAAAGTGATGTTGATCATTATTCCTGTAAAGTTGGTTGATTCTAACTCAAGCACTCGAGGAACAAATAACACAACATAATGAAATGGTTTTTACTAAGTCAAGGGCAATTACTCTGCAAATACTGGATAAATCCACTAGGGAAACCCAAGGTGCGCAACTACATATGCTGAGCAACATTCCTTTAAGGTTTCATGACTCTATGTCAAATCTTTTTTGAGTTACATGCGCAAAAGTTGAAAATTGCAAAATTTTACTAAGTCAAGGGCAATAACTCTAACAAGAGCAGTCACAGGAGACAGCGAAGCTCGACTAACTAAATACTAATTAAATTTCTTCTTATGACAAGAAGTTATAGTTGTTAACAAATTTCAAGTTCAAGGGAGAATAATTCTGGAAAAAGTCACACTAGAGTTATGGACCTTGTCATACAACATGTGTGTAATGATAAGAAATATATATTTGAAGTTTGAAGTAGATACCTTAAAAAGTAAAGAAGTTATAATATTTCTAAAAGAAAATTCTAAGTTCAAAGGTAGATAAATCTGAAAATGTTGCTTCAAGAATTATGAACCTTGTCACATAAAATGTGTTTGATTATAAGGAATATGATTATAAGTATTTGAAGTTTCAGGTAGATACCTTTAAAACTAAAGAAGTTATAGTAAAAAGTAACATTTTTCAAGTAAAACAATCTAAGTAAATGGGGAGACAATTCTTGCAATATTGATGCTAGAGTTATGAACCTTGTCACATATGATATGGTTGATGATAAGGAACATATATTTGAAGTATGAAGTTGATCCCTCAAGAAATAAAGAAGTTACAGTAAAAAATAATATTTTTAAGAAAATTCTAAGTTCAAGGGAAGATAAATCTGAAAATATTTGCACTAGAGTTATGAACCTTGTCTCATAAGATGTGGTTGATGATAAGGAACATATATTTGAAGTATGAAGTTGATCCCTTAAGAAATAAAGAAGTAACAGTAAAAAATAATATTTTTTAAGGAAAATTCTAAGTTCAAGGGGAGATAAATCTGAAAATATTTGTGCTAGAGTTATGAACCTTGTCACATAAGATGTGGTTGATGATAAGTAACATATATTTGAAGTATGAAGTTGATCCCTTAAGAAACAAGAGCTGTCACAGGAGACAGCCAAGCTCGACTAATAAAATACTGGACGCAGTAAGGAGGACAAAACTTTGAAAGAAAAACCAATTATGTATAATTATGAATTAAGTTATAGTAAAAAAATATCATTAAATTTTGTTAACATTAATTCCAAGATCAAGGGGAATAATTCTAGAAAAAGTCATGCTAGAGTTATGAACCTTTCACACAACATGTGTGTAATGATAAGAAATATATATTTAAAGTTTGAAGTAGATACCTTTAAAAGTAAAGAAGTTATAATATTTCTTAAAGAAAATCCTAAGTTCAAAGAAAGATAAATCTGTAATATATTGCTTCAAGAGTTACGAACATTGTCACATAAAAAGTAATTGATGATAAGGAATAAGTATTTGAAGTTTGAGGTAGATACCTTTAAAACTTAAAAAGTTATAGTAAAAAATAAACATTTTTCTAGTAAAAAAATCTAAGTTTATGGGGAGATAATTCTTGCAATATTAGTGCTAGAGTTATGAACCTTGCCACATAAGATGGGGATGATGATAAGTTACATATATTTGAAGTATTAAGTTGATCCCTTTAGAAATAAATAAGTAACAGTAAAAAATAGTATTTTTTAAGGAAAATTCTAAGTTCAAGGGGAGATAAATCTGAAAATATTGGTGCTAGAGTTATGAACCTTGTCACATAAGATGTGGTTGTTGATAAGGAACATATATTTGAAATTTGAAGTTGATACTTTAAGAAATGACAAAGTTATAGTGAAAAATATATATAGAAATAAATAAGTAACAGTAAAAAATAGTATTTTTTAAGGAAAATTCTAAGTTCAAGGGGAGATAAATCTGAAAATATTTGTGCTAGAGTTATGAACCTTGTCACATAAGATGGGGATGATGATAAGGTACATATATTTGAAGTATGAGGTTGATCCCTTAAGAAATAAAGAAGTAACAGTAAAAAATAGTATTTTTTAAGGAAAATTCTAAGTTCAAGGGGAGATAAATCTGAAAATATTGGTGCTAGAGTTATGAACCTTGTCACATAAGATGTGGTTGTTGATAAGGAACATATATTTGAAATTTGAAGTTGATACTTTAAGAAATGACAAAGTTATAGTGAAAAATATTTTACTGCACCAAAACTTTAATCTGAAATCTGGACGCGAACGTGGAAGCCGACGCTGGGGGAGTAGGACAGCTCTCCATATACTTCGTATAGTCGAGCTAATAAACAAGAGCTGTCGGTAGGACAGCAACGCTCGACTATTCTTAGTGCTTGATAGTAAAAAAAATGCCTGATACAGTTACCTCCTCCTGTTTACAGGTTGGGGTCATGATGGTGAACAAGTGTGCAAAGTTTCAAAGCCATATGTCAATGGACTTTGAAAATATTTGAACTATTACAAAAACTTTAACGTAAATTCTAAGTCGAAAAAGGGGCATAATTCTGTCAAAATGCTTGATAGAGTTACCTCCTCCTGTCTACAGGTTGGGGTCATGATGGTGAACAAGTGTGCAAAGTTTCAAAGCCATATGTCAATGGACTTTGAAAATATTTGAACTATTACAACAAGAGCTGTCGGTAGGACAGCATGCTCGACTATTCTTAGTGCTTGATAGTAAAAAAAATGCCTGATACAGTTACCTCCTCCTGTTTACAGGTTGGGGTCATGATGGTGAACAAGTGTGCAAAGTTTCAAAGCCATATGTCAATGGACTTTGAAAATATTTGAACTATTACAAAAACTTTAACGTAAATTCTAAGTCGAAAAAGGGGCATAATTCTGTCAAAATGCTTGATAGAGTTACCTCCTCCTGTTTACAGGTTGGGGTTATGATGTTGAACAAGTGTGCAAAGTTTCAAAGCCATATGTCAATGGACTTTGAAAATATTTGAACTATTACAAAAACTTTAACGTAAATTCTAAGTCGAAAAAGGGGCATAATTCTGTCAAAATGCTTAATAGAGTTACCTCCTGCTGTCTACAGGTTGGGGTCATGATGTTGAACAAGTGTGCAAAGTTTCAAAGCCATATGTCTATGGACTTTGAAAATATTTGAACTATTACAAAAACTTTAACGTAAATTCTAAGTCGAAAAAAGGGGCATAATTCTGTCAAAATGCTTGATAGAGTTACCTCCTCCTGTCTACAGGTTGGGGTCATGATGGTGAACAAGTGTGCAAAGTTTCAAAGCCATATGTCAATGGACTTTGAAAATATTTGAACTATTACAAAAACTTTAACGTAAATTCTAAGTCAAAAAAGGGGCATAATTCTGTCAAAATACTTGATAGAGTTACCTCCTCCTGTCTACAGGTTGGGGTCATGCTGGTGAACAAGTGTGCAAAGTTTCAAAGCCATATGTCAATGGACTTTGAAAATATTTGAACTATTACAAAAACTTTAACGTAAATTCTAAGTCGAAAAAGGGGCATAATTCTGTCAAAATGCTTGATAGAGTTACCTCCTCCTGTCTACAGGTTGGGGTCATGATGGTGAACAAGTGTGCAAAGTTTCAAAGCCATATGTCAATGGACTTTGAAAATATTTGAACTATTACAAAAACTTTAACATAAGTGGTTACGCCGACGCCGACGCCGACGCTCGGGTGACTGCAATAGCTCTACTTATTCTTATCGAATAGTCGAGCTAAAAACTTTAACGTAAATTCTAAGTCGAAAAAGGGGCATAATTCTGTCAAAATGCTTGATAGAGTTACCTCCTTCTGTCTACAGGTTGGGGTCATGATGGTGAACAAGTGTGCAAAGTTTCAAAGCCATATGTCAATGGACTTTGAAAATATTTGAACTATTACAAAAACTTTAACATAAGTGGTTACGCCGACGCCGACGCTCGGGTGACTGCAATAGCTCTACTTATTCTTATCGAATAGTCGAGCTAAAAAGTTACAGTAAAAAATAATATTTTTAAGGAAAATTCTAAGTTCAAAGGGAGATAAATTTGAAAATATTTGTGCTAGAGTTATGAACCTTGTCACATAAGATGCGGTTGATGATAAGGAACATATATTTGAAGTTTGAAGTTGATACCTTAAGAAATGAAAAAGTTTTAGTGAAAAATATTTTACTGCACCAAAACTTTAATCTGAAATCTGGACGAGGACACCCCAGCGAGTAGGACAGCTCTCCATATACTTCGAATAGTCGAGCTAAAAATACTATATATATTCACATGAAAATACCCAGTTGCGCAACTATACATGCTGATCAACATTCCTGTAAAGTTTCATGACTCTAGGTTAAATCCTTTTTGAGTTTCATGAGACACAAGTTTAAAATTGCAAATTTTTACTCAAGGGCAATAACTCTAAAAATACTAAATAAATCCACACGAAAATACCCAGGTGCACAACTGCACATGCTTATCAACATTCCTTTTAAGTTTCATGACTCTAGGTTAAATCCTTTTTGAGTTACATGCGACGCAAGTTGAAAATTGCAATTTTTTAATAAGTCAAGCGCAAAAATACTGAATAAATCCACACGAAAATACCCAGGTGCACAACTGCGCATGCTTATCAACATTCCTGTTAGGTTTCATGACTCTAGGTTAAATTCTTTTTGAGTTACATGCGACACAAGTTGAAAATTGCAAATTTTTACTAAGTCAAGGGCAAAAATACTGAATAAATCCACACGGAAAATACCCAGATGCACAACTGCACATGCTTATCAACATTCCTGTTAAGTTTCATGACTCTAGATCGAATACTTTTTGAGTTACATGCCACACAAAAGAGAACGGACAAACGGAATGACAGACGGACAAGGGTAAATCTAAATGCCCCCCTCCCTTCCCTAAAGTGGGGGCACAAAAAGTGGCATAATTATATCAAACTAACAGAGTTATGAAACTTGACATAGACAGTTGCATTGTGATATTGCATTGATCTTCCAAGTTTCTTTACTGGTTCTCAGGAAGGGATGGGATGGGACAAGAAGGGACAAGACAAAGACAGAAGTGATTTCTATATAGCTCACCCCTAAAACTATGTTTCATTTGGGGTAAAAATATTTTATATATTTAGTCTATATGGTGCTAAATCCCAAATATCAGAAATTTTTTAAAAGCTTTACTGGTGAAGGATTGTCAAAGTTAAGGTTTAGTGGTGTAAAACTTCCTATGAATGTTAAAAGTTTTAGAAAATCAGTTTTCAGAAGAAATGCGTTAAGATTTTAAGAAATGTAAAATATTTTTAAATTCATAAAATGCTCCATGTGCTACATGTACATGTTTTAATTAGGTTTTACATCACACCAACACGGTATAGGTAATATTGTGACTGGTGAAGGAAGACCTCCAGTGTCCTTCTGTGCATTATTTCAGGCACAAATGGGCACACGAGTAGAACCACTGATGTTCCTCAGATAAAAGAAACCAAATTCCTGTTGAGATTCGAACCCACAGCAGTGAGGGGCCAGTGATTTGAAGTCAACGACCTTAACCACTCAGCCATGGACGTCCGTACATGTGAGAAAGCTATCCAGCTAGCTTACAGAACATCTGTGATTGTTCCTGAAATACCACTCAGGTTCCAGTTATGCTGTGCACCACCAGTAAAGCTGTTATATGTGCAATATTATAAATACTGTGTTGGTGTGATGTAAAACCTAACCAAAATTAGAAGAAAAAGAACCCAGAGGTGTTGCAAATAGTAAAGATGTATACTCACAAGTTCTCCAAAGTTGTATACACCTTCGCCCAAAACAGCAGCTAGACCAAGATTAAATGCTCTTTCTGCCTGTTCCCCAGCTGTTTAAAATATCAAAAATTAACTTAATGATACAAATTACATTTCTAATGAACTCCAGAAACAAAATACCTAATGGTGTACCATTCAATGTTAAAAGACTTATTCTCTTATAGGCTTAAAGACAAAATAAATGTCACCCACAAACAGCCAAATATGAATATAGAAACAGAATGCACCTGTTCTTCAAAAAAGTCACATGGAATTTAAAAATACAAAATGTTCAAATGCATTTACATGCAGGCTTAACATTGGCCAATGTAAATTTGCATTACTAAAATCTAGTCAATATAAGATCGATTAACCATTGTTAACACAGTAACCAGTTGTCACTTTGTAAACATTTTACACAATGCATAAACTTCATTATGAAAATAATTCTAATCCAGTCATCCAATTTAGCACTGGCCCAGTGGCCGATGGCTAGTGAAAATTAGTTCCGGCCAGTGAAAATTTTAAGAAAATTTAGTTACATATATAGTAGAATAAATACATATTAAGTACATAATTATATCAATATTAAAGCCAAGCATGACCGATGTTTATCAGAGAGCTTGTCAACTCCACAAATCTATGTTTTATCAGTCATTTTAAATCAAAACTACAATAATTTTGCAACAAGTTTTTCGGTACTTCTTAAAATAAAATGGACAGAAAAGGCCTTCAAATAATGTCAAAATCAGGACATAATATCAAGAATATAAAAATTTTATTTGTAGTTACCTGGAATATCTTCAACATTTATACACCCGAGAAACCTGAGAGCTTCTTTATAATATTCAGCATGATTTCCCATGAGTTTGTGATAGTTACTCGACAGTTCGTAGAATCGACTATGTACGGATGAGATTCCATCTAGGGTATCTAATACACCCTGGCATTCCTCCACTACTGTCTAAAACGTAAAAATAAACACGACATGATTTTTCTTTTCCATTTTGTTCTTTTTCATTAATGTCAAATACTATTTAGGTGTCCTAGAACTATTCAAGAGTCCTAGACATAGTGCTATACTGTATAAGTGGATATTTATGTGTCACAAAAAATTTGCCAATGTCAAAAAGTGGACTTTTTGCATGCTGAATTATTTGCGAAAATATGATTTCTTGAATTAAGCAGAATCAATTAAGCAGGTACATTTTAAGAATATGCTGTTATTGTAATTGTTCTATTCAGTTGTTTAATACCATTTTTATTTATATAATTGTTTGAAATAAACATACATGTAGTTTGATAAAGACCTGATCCCACATTTTTTTGTCATATTTTGGAACATTCTTTTGTTATATGAATAACCTTTTGTGTTAATAATAGGGATGTCATCTGGAGCCGAAACAGCCATCAGGATATCCCAATAAGACATCCGGATGGTAGGATCATTGTTATATTCTTAGTTGGCTGATATGACGTAACCATTTTTCAAAGTGTAGTATTTCGTTTTACTCCCTTTTTTATTGAATGTTACGTATCGAAAAATTTTCTGTATTGATTTTTTTTTATCTTTTTTTTTTTATGTAGAATATGATTGTTATCGATAAATTTAATGTGTATGGTACTTACGATTTATGAAATGAAAATGAAATTCATTGCCGATTTTCTCAATTCCTCAATTAGTGCTATAATACACAATAACACTTGCTCACATTTGTGAAAACAAAATAACAGTCGTAAAAATAATTCAAATTAATGTTTCCATTGTTCAATAACACGCATACAATTTACACACAATGACCTTTGACAGGTGTGTACCGGCAGCTGGCTTTTCAAAAGAATCTGCCAATCTTTGATGTTTACCAACATGTTGCCCTGGCAGTTTGATTCAAATCATCAAAGAAGTTGCCTTAACTTACATGAATTACACACATTTTAAGTGTTCATAAGTGAAAAAAAATCTGTGAAAAAATTGTTTTTAAAAAATTGCACATGTTTGATTAATACTATTTTAAGGGAGAAAGCTATTTTGTCGAATAATTATCGTATCAATTTCAATAAAAGCTGTCATATATATGGTAAGTGCATTTCTTGATTTGATTATTTTATTTCTGCAGATTTTTCATTTTCTCACGGGGTGGTAAGCCGAAATATATGTAAAAAAATTTGGACATAAAAAATGTTACATCGTTGCCGATGACAAACGCACAGGACTTAAGAACATTCATCTTGTATCCTAAAAAACTTAAATTTGTTTGGTGTTTAATATAGATTAACAACATGTGTCATACCTGACTCGTAATTATTGATTTTTTGTGGTTTGCAGAGATTATGATGTGTATTGTCACTAAGGTACAATATACAATATGGTTTACATCGATTATCTTAACGCATGTATTTATCACATTTTTCTCAATATTCTGAAATATTGTATACGAACATCAGGATCCGAAAATCCGTTTCGGACACCGAATCGTGATCCGAACGTTCGGATATCCGGACTCCGAACGACATCCCTAGTTAATAAGACATAATTATATTGTTTCATTAAAAAATCCATGACTTGCTAAGAAACCAGAAATGAGAAATATAACTCTCAGTACCTGAACAGTCAGACTCATTTTTTTAAATGTGTTTTCAAATGATGAAGAAAGTTTGCCTAAAAAGAAATATTTTTTGTGCGATCAAATATTCATGAAAAATTTCAATTCGCAACAATCGCAAAAATTTCCACGTTGCAAAATTAATTACTTATACAGTATGTCAATTCAGATGACTAATTCCTGATCATCTTAACCAGTCATCACACCAATGTGAAATATGGAAGTCAAAGAGAATTTCGTCTCTAGTGTGATTAAATTCCATGACCACTGAATCCAAAGATACCCCTCTGAGCAATTATCAGATACAGGGTAACTGTAAAGGGGAAAACTGTATGCATTGCAGGAAAATGACCACATGAGGAACAAATGTTTCTTGCAATATTGGTGTAACATGTACTCAAGTTGTTTTTATTTCTTATGTGCTAATATGAAGATATGTGTATAAATGCATCAATTTAAACTTGACAAGTTTGCATTTTTGTACCATTTACCATGAATGACTAACAACAAGTGTAAGACTGAATGACTTGATTCTTTTCTATATGATATATATGGGCATCTTAAGGAAACTTTCAATTATAATCATGGATCAAGTCGAAGACGTGGCTTCTGACAGTTAAAGCTGCATGCCTCTATTAGAGATAAGCCAAAAAAAATCACAAAAATCAACTTTGAGAAAAATGAACAAAGATTTTAAGTAAAGTAGAAACATTAACAATTCAAGTAAATTTTCATGTTATATGCATTGAATGGCTGCAGTATTTATCACCTTATTTCTACTGCATGACTAAAGCAGTAAGGGCTATTTTTGCATATTTTGACCTTTATTTGGTAATTTACTTTGATTGTTTGCAATGTGTAAATTACTTTCTTTGTTCACTTGACAATATTTTATTTTTAATATATTTTCAAATTTTTCATGAAAATTATCATGAATCTAGAGGCGGGCAGTTTTAATGCAAAGTATAATAAATGAAAGATTTTGAAATTTTAAATATATACCTTTGTTCCATCAAGATCTTTGGTCTTTAACTTTATGGTTGCAATCTGTGTCAGACATAAAACCCTAGCTTCTGTGCTTGCCTTCACCTAATAAAACAAGAATTAAATGAATTTCGTAAGTATACTGCACACAAAAAAAATAAAAAGAATTTCCTGATACTTTGAAAATTCAATAAGGTCTACAAAACAGCAGAGTGCTCTACTTTTTAAATGCTTCCTTGTAGAACAAAAACCTTATAGGACATATCAAATTTTAAAATGCAGTGTAAATAAATTAATACTAATGTCTCCTACAATGACGATTACAAATACAAAAGTACTGGTAGCATTGAAAAAATACCTTCCATGATGATTGAATTTTTAAGTGTATCGCCACCCAGCACTAATGGGGTAAATATAATATATACTGCAACTTTCTTGAAATAAACAGAAGCTAAAAAACGAGCAAATATTTTCAGTATACAAACTGCATAAAATTACAATTTGGGAGTTCAGAAACAATATGCTTTTGTTAAACATGCTGAAATACTGATTAAATTTTTAGCTAAACAAGATGAAAATTACCTTTTCTTTTATCTTTTCCAAGAAATCTATAGCTTGCTTGGGATCTACAATGAATATAAAAATCTACTTAGTTGACCAAATATTTGGATAAAGCAATTTCATTATAAAAATAATAAGAGCCCGTCCATTAAAAATCTAATTAAAAGGGACATAACTCCAAAAATATTGCTTTCAGAATAATGTCCCTTGTCTAACAACTGCACTTTTTATGTTGATAACATTAAAAATGTTTGAATAATGGGCTAAATTTAAGTTTTTGCACAACAAAAATGACACTGCAGCAATCATAAAAGCTCGAGACATTTTTCAAAACAGACGAGCTTAAAATTGTATAAAAGCTCTTTAGATAAAATGCTATTAATCTTTGATGTACTTTAAAGGGAAATAATTAGAAATTTTAATTTGAATTTTTTTTTAGAGGAAATAACAAACCTCTGAATAAAAAAGTTCTTACAATTTTTTTCTTTTTCAAGGTGAAAACAAAGTACTTGCAAACACAAATATTTCCATTTTCCAATGCAGAAATTGGATCATTTTTCTAGGTTACTTACATGAAATTAAATGTTTTTAAATTCATGGACACAGTATGAAAATAAATACCTGCAATCTGTTTCACTACAAATATAATTATCTCAGCCAAAGACAGGTGGTTTATTCTAAAATTTGAAAATGTAGAAAATAGATTAATCATAACAATACATGTACACAGAATTTCCCAAAATAATTGCTTTCAGATTAAGAAAGTTACAGAAGCATTTGATATAAAGTCATAAAACAAAGCTATACAAAAATTAAAAAATTAAGTGGGAACTCTTTCAAGTCTATTAGTATTTATTACTTTTCATTACAATTAATAACTTGTATTTGACCAACATTTTATAAATAAATAAGAGCTGTTGATAGGCCAGCGTGCTTGACTATTCTCAGTGCTTTATAGTTAAACAAGAGATTGGAAAAAATTCTAAGTTCAAAAGGGGCTATTTTGTCAAAATCCATGTTGGGAGTCATTGACCTTGAATAATGACCTATATTATGCTCTCCAACAAGTGTGCGAGTTTCACTCCATTTTGAAGATACCAACTGGCTCACAAAAACGTAACTAAAGTGTAATGCCGATGCTGGGTTGAGTACAACAGCTCGCCCTATTCTTCGAATACTCAAACTTACAAGTAGGCTACTGAAAGTTGTAACTGTACGTGATCATAAAAAAAAATCCAAAAGGATGACTACTAGAAATGATTGATAAATCTTAAAGTCAATGCTTCACAGTTCTTCAATTTCTCAAATAAAACTCCTTTGTGTAAATTTATTTTAAATCTTAAAACATTTCAACAGTCTTTCAAGAAAGTCTTACCTATGCTCAAAATCAGAAATGAAGTTTTCATACATCTGAAAATGAAAATATATCTTAATATATTACATTTGAACAATATCAATGAAGAATGTTAATATCTTATATAAAATCATAACATCTAATGACCTTTCAAACAAAAATAATTTAAAATGCTGTGAGCATAGAAGAAAATGAAATTATCAGTTTTTATCACTTAATCAATTGTTAAAATCATTAATAACATGCTTTACTCTGGAAAGTGAAATTATATTTGATAATTTTCACTGTAGCCAGACTATATTTGAATGCATATGAAAATAATATTTCATAACTGAATGGAATTATCAACAGGAATAAATTCTGCTGTATGTAAATTTTGCTTTTTTATGAGAAGCTGAGAAGCAAGTAAATAACTGCTTAAACTGTGTTAAAAATTTACAAAATTCGAGAAATTTTGCAGAACTAAATTTCAACATTGGTATGGTGATGTCATGATGTGATGATGTCATGAAGAAATTAACCCATGGCATTATGTGGCAAAATAAGTAAAATTGACTTAAAATCACCTGAAAAGCATGAAATAAATAGAAAATTTGTTTGTCTTGCATGTAAGATTGAAAGATATTTCACTCATGAACACCAGCTATTATATTTTCACTAGTGGCTATGCCAATTGTGAAAATAATCAAAATATTGAATCTGGTGTCAACTCGGGAATGTTGAGTTTAACCAAACTATTCTAATTTATCTACTACTGGCAAGGCATTTCAAATTATTTTTTCTAATTCAATAAAACATAAGAATTGCTTTGAACTACTTACCCTTATCAAACCTTCCCCTTTGCTGAATATTGGATTTTTCACAAAATTCTGAAGCCTCAATGTAAGCTGATGCCATAACCTTAAAAAGATTAATAGTTTCATAAAATATGGCTTTGTCAAAGTCCTACAACATTGAAATGTCACATAATTGAGCCCAAAGCCCTATATTGGACCAAGTCATAAATTTACACTGGATTAAGAAAACAGTCATTCATTGCTTGTATTTTCTGACTGAGTCTTAGTACAGTAATTTTTTTTTTACTGACATATGAAATTAAGGTTCCCTACATGGACAAGCAGACACTAAAAATATTTTAGTACCCCTTGATTTTGTTAATCGAAAGAATACACACAATGATCTGGACTCTACATTGGTGTGGGTGAGAATCTGAAATTATTTCCTCCATTTGTCAAGGTACATTTGTACACAAGTTGAACACAAATTTTGAATGGTCAGCTTAACTGTGCCCAGCAAACAGACAGTGCCCAGCAAACAGGACAGTTTTGCCCTTAATGGGAATCTGGGTCAACTCTGCCCTAAAACTGGCTAGGCCACAGAGTCATCTCAGTCCTATAACAACTCAGTATGGGTCAATTTCCATATATTATTCACTACTGGTTATTACTTTTCATATATTTTCATCATATCTTTGTTTAATTTAATTTGATTAATAAGTTATGTTCTCTGGATAAAAAAGTAAATTACATTATAACGTTATTGTTCTGTTCAAAATTAACTTGTCCAATTCATATTTTACTTCCTTTATGTATTGCTACTTTGCTATGGAATCAACAGTGTTTAATATTTAAATACATTTTATCATTATGTGACTTATTTATGTCACAAAATTTAATCTATAAACTTTATTCATGGATCAATCATAAACATCTTGTTTTGATATCCCTTCTTCTTCAAAGATAATTTCAAACAATATGCTGCTGACTTTTTCTAAGATTCAATAGAAATCTTTCCCCTGAATTACATTTATAGTAATTTACTCCTTGAAAAGTTTATTAACTAAACAATATTAGTCAGGGCCTTTTTACCCTTCTTAGCTGTAGCCGGTATTCGGCTACTTCCCCAAGCCAACTTACTACCCTTTTTCCCCAAAAAACAGTCAAAAATTCCCCTTTTTGCGAAGATTTTCCCTTTCAGAGAAATGTTAAATCGAAGAAAAAAGCTTGTAAACAAACTTTCTTGTTTAAAAATAGATCATTGTTTTTGTCCAATGAAAGCTAATTATTCAATTACCCACTAGAGAGATACCTCGATTCAATACAATTGATGTAAACTCACTGCCTCGGTCTGAGTTTGCAACATGGGAAAACCCCACTGCCTTATTTTTTAGTGCACACATGATTTTTTTACGACAATACGGCAACCGATTTACGGTGTCGCAAATGTAAACAATGTCACAGAACAAGTAGAAAATATGATTGAGTGACGTTTGTAATTGTTTATGAAAAATTGGATAAATTGTTGACCTTTCTGTAAGTGCAAGAGAATCCAATACATGTATCCACTCGCAAGTTCGTGTGTCCAAGTAGCACAACATGCCCAAGTGTGGGAAATAGTGAGTCTAGCACAACAGTGCCAGTAATAGCGATATGGTGGGAACTGATAATAATGTTCCCTCTGAATCAAATCAAGAACCCTCACATGTCCTACGTAAATTTTCTATAATTAGGAAATATGAGTCAATGTATTCTGGGCAAATAAAAAGTGGCAATAAATTGATCTGTAAAAAAATCCCTTTAACTTATGTTAGACAGAAAGCTCCCAAAATAAAGTGTGTTTGGAGGAAAATATGCAAATATATTATGATATTTCCCCCAAATGTATGATTTAAATAAGTCTTTATTTATAGTAATAGTGGTTAAACTGCCAGTGGAAAATATAATTTTTTCCCCCATAAGTATGAAAACCGCGCTTTTTTTCCCCACAAAAAGGGCAAGGGCGCCTTCCCCAAAACTAATGAAAAGGCCCTACTAGTACAGTGTTTTCCCTACCAGTCTATGCGAAAGACTTCTGAGTTTTACTGGACAGTAGGTCCTGTAAACTGAAAATTTTTACTGGACCAAACATGATTTTACTGGACCGAAAAAAACCTGATTGGTATAGCATTTTGAGTCATTTGATAAGTGTCAGCAGTCAAAAAATTTGTGTACAAAAAGAAAATTGTATTATCAATGAAGTGAAGTTATCTTTTTTCACCACAATCAAAATGTAAACATAAATATTGTTATACATGTATTCAATGGATTTTGCTATTTAAACTTTAATTTCATACAGACTATATACTAGCAAAATGAGAAGATAAATTTCAGCAAAAGTCTGGCATATGTAAACAGAATTATATATATCGGTAATTTAGTGAAGTTGACAGATTAATTGTTTATTAAATGATTTTGGTACCTTCACAGTATAGTTTAATTTTTGTCAACATCTTGGACGATCTTTCATTATCATAGCTAAACACCAGTTGAGCACACACGTAATTTAACATTTCTCTAAGTCTGTGGATTAAAGACGTAAATTGTTCCCATTAATTCACTGACACTTTCATCTGTGTAAACAAACTAATAGCGGTTGACCTTTCACATCTGGGCCGCTTATGTAATTTACACGGCCGCTTATTGACTTTTCAATTGTACTAGTTGTCGGATATTTTTATCTTACGTTGTTACATTAAAGTTTGCATTATGAGAATGCATAACAGTTGACAAGCATTGCACGAGCTTATATTGTGTAATGTCAACATTTTGATTTGTTTTGAATATGGATTAAACGATGATCGAGTATAATCGAAAATTGATCGTTTATAGAACCAATCAGCGATGATCGATTACAAAGTTTAATAATCGATTATCGGTAATTTATTTTCTTGCTGTTACTTAAGTGACTGACTGTATTATAAAAACACTAAATTAAAGCCAGTTTTGGTTGAAACAATAATTTTCATTCAATTGAATATGAAAGTATACTGGTGACCATGAAGTTAATAGTTGACAGTGAGGCATGCTAGTTTAAAGGTATACTATGCTCAAATTTGACATTAGAAAATATTTAAAATTGCTACACAGTCTATTTGTAAATATAAAATAAATATGTTTTGACTTCACACAAAGAAGATATGTTATAAAATTATTCTACACACTAAAGGTGGATGCAATATCAATATTTAGTGTCATTAAAAATGGCAGTTTTGTAAAGAAAGGACCAACTTAACTTGTTCCCATATATAGTTTATTCATTGCTTTTTTGAAAAGTGACACATAATAATTTTATAGATTTTAATGAATTTATTTGATAAAAATATTTTACTCAAGGATGAGCATAGTATATCTTTAAACTTATTTATTTCAGTTGATAAAGTGGTGGTTACATGCATGGAAATGGAATTCTTATAAATATTAAAGCATGATATGAACATTGTACATATTTACTTTGTTATTGTTATTGTTTCGATTATATAATCGATGATTGATCGAAAAGGGTTGTTCGATTATTTTCGATGATCGATTATGATTTTTGTCCGATTAAGAAACCCTAGTTTTGAATGTAGGTAAATGATCGGCCTTTGCAAAATGTTGAATGTAAGGTTTTTATAAATCCTTAATTTTTACCGGACCGTCGGGCCGTCAAAACATATATTTTTATCGGACCTTCTGATTTTTTACCGGTCAGGTCCGACGGTCTTTCGGAAAGACTGCCCTACTCTGCGTTCCTTGCATATTTGATGCAATAATTTCACTAACAACGCAATTCAAAAAAGCAAAGCGCATTTTCTATGACGCAGTCATAATCTGCCACACATGAAATTAGAGGCATTTACATTCAGTTATTTCTCCTATAATTAGCACCATCTCATTTAAATCAGCAAATGTTGTTTGAGTATCCGAAATGGCCATTTTAAAATTGATTTAAAATTCAATTATTTCCGATAACTGTGTGTATGTATAAATTGATAACTGATTCTGTTTTGTTATCAGCACAACATTTAACCCATAAAGTGAGAAATTGAAGTAAATATATATAAATAAACAGTTCTGAGACTTACTTTTGTAGTTTTTACTTTTTAAAATTTTACCCTCAATAATTTCAAAAGACCCTTATATTTTTTTATACAAAGGGTCACAAATGACCCCAAAAAAATCAAGTCTGGCAGAAACATTGCTAGTAATTATCCGAAATACTAAATGGTTTTTAAAAAAGGGCCAAGTTGACTCGTGCTGAGTTGACCCATGCCGAGTTGGTATAGGGCCGAGTTGACCCCCAGTGCAAAAATCGGCCCCCAAGACATTTCGGCCCTTTTATGCTGAAATTTGAATTGATACGAATCGAAGATCATAAACTTTTCACTGGTCTAAATATTTTGAAAATCCGACAATAATTGCAATGAACTACATGCAGCAGTTTAAATATGGCATTGTTTGTATTATTTCAGAATTCACAAGATCAGGTTTACTGCCAATTCAGGACAGATAACATAGCAGTGTTCGAAATTAGCAGTAGTCCGATAGCCCCCGACTACTAAATTTCTCCTCGGGCTACCAAGCTCACAGTAACATTAGCCTGACCAGGCTACTGTATTTTCAGAGGCAATATATAAACAACAGTTTAGAACAAATGAATCGTGCTAGTGAAATGTCTTTTGGGCTAGTGAATATTCCAATCTGGTAGTCCGGGCAGCCTAGTTAATTCAAATCCGAATTTCTTACACTGACATAGGTTTTCATTTGTTATTCCTTGGTTATTTACGAAGTTCATATAGAAACTGTTTATGGGTGTATAACTTGTGTCCTAAAGAGGCGGAGTACTGGAGTGTAAAGGACCAGTCGTTAGAAGTTAAGCATGTTAGGCTTGCCGCTTCGAAACAATTTGTTCTCAAGAGTCAAAAAGATCTGTGTTTAGATATTCGGTTCATAAATTCCCATTTACATTAGTGTTATAAACAAATATTGATTCGGAAAAATCATCATCTAGTGGTGTGGAATCTAAAAGATTACCCAAAATTATTTGCATAATTTTGTAATTGCTGAGTCACTTTACGTGCTTAACAAGTGTTTATGTTCGAACTTCGAAGTTAGGTTTTAAATGAAATTGGCTCAAGTCACAAACTTTTTGTTATAGAGCTCTTCCATCTTAGCCCATTCTGACGCAACTTCTCCTGATGATTTCTTTTGTTGCTCAGCTAAATAGGCTCCAACGTCTTTGGGCATGTTGTTATTTTTTAGTGAAGCCGGCGTAATTTTACAATATTCTCCTTTGAAAAGAGTTTCAAGGGGACGAAACTCTGAAAATAGAAACGGAATAATTCCTGTACATAGCCGTACTAAATTTATGATTGACAATCTAAATTGACAAATTCAAGGCTATTGCTATCGGTTAAAAAAAATTAGGAATGAAAATATAAGTTTGAATTTAAATGGTGGTACAATCCCATGTGATGAATCTGTTACACTTATAGGGGTAACTTTTGACTTTAAGCTCAAGTTTGGTAAACAAATGTTTGACATTTGTAAAATAAAGCCTCAAAATAATTAACATGCTAAAGAGAATAGGTAAAAAATTGTGGAAATTAATCATATATTACTCATTTATACTATCAAACTTTCATTACTGCCCTCTCACCAGACACTTCTGCAGAGAAAATTACACCCAAAAAAATGGAGAAAATTCTAGAAAGAGCATTAAGAATCATTAATGATGACTATCAATCAGACTATGACACTTTTCATAAAATCTAAGCTACCAAATTTAAAATAAAAAAGTATCAGAGCTATAGCACTCGAAATTTATAAAATAATTTATAAAGAAGGACCAACATACTTACATCATCTTGTTAATATAAAAACTCATTTTTTTTTAATTTTAGGTATAATTTAAATGTACGTATAGCCATTATCCCTCAGGTAAGAACCACTAGTTATGGCAGCAACTCTTTTCGTTCCTATGCACCAAAACTATGGAATTCACTTCCCCAACACCTCAGACTGGAAGTGAATCATGACCGATTCAAAAGTTTAATTGGTGCATGGAATGGAGAGATTTGCTCATGTACTTTCTGTCAATAAACTTGCATTATAGTTTATAAATAGCTCCATCTTCAGTTTTGTTTCCTGCCTGCTTTCTTTCTTTTGTTTTGCTTTATACCTATCTTTACAGTTGCCTTTTTTCACATTTGGCTTAAATTTTGTTAATAATCTCAACATAAATGTTTATGTACATGTAACATTTTTGTTGTGTGCTTGAATTTTGTTTGCTTATTGTCGATCAGTTTGTGAGAAGGCTGCTGATCACTTCTTGCCAAATCTGATTATGGGATTTTCATTTTTATTTTTTTTAAAGTTTTTTAGTGGTCACACTTTCGTGATCCTTTTCATTTTCAGTATCTTATTTTAATTTCTTTTATGACAGTCCTTTGGCCTAGGTCAAGATCAGCAGACTCCACACAATCTTTAATTTAATTTTATGTATGGGTTAATGTGTTCGGCAATTTTATCTAGATATATATAATTTTATTCACCTATATAACAGTAATCTATAGGAATTATCTCTAGCATGTCAATATCATTTATTATTATTTCATTTTAAACTATTACATGTAGTGTCTACATGCCACATTATAGTATTACGATTAATTTAACTTGTTTTACCATTTGTCTTTCAAAGATTATCATAATGTGCTTCTTTTATGAGTTTTATGTTTATATGAACGTATGTCGGTCAAAAGCTATACATAGCTTATGTTTTGTGAAATGTTATATATATAATATACCGACAATAAATAAATTTTGATTTGATTTGATTTGACGGCAAAATTGAAAATGTTGCAGGCTCCGTTTGATTGAGCCTGTTCATGGAAGGTAATTGCAAGCTTCCGTTCTTTCCCCCTAGAACCGCCTTAGGCATGATTCAACATTTAGCATGATCAACACTATTAAGGTTAAATGAAGTCAGAAATATTTTATGCTAGCCTTGAAGATGCTTCAAAAAAGTTCAATTTATTTTCTCAAATTGTCATATTAAAAAGTCCTGTCTCTGGGCTCGAAGTACACATGTAAAATTTACACATTGAAAAACACATACAAACCAATTTTACAATCATCAGATATTGCATAGATATCAAAAACTACATCGATGCAATTTAATTATGGCCAATCAGAAATGTCTTTAACCTGAGCGCTACAAGATTTTAAAGAAATAATTTCTCAACAATGTACAACGGGCATCAAAATGAGTTCTAACGTTGTTCTAATGGAAGGAAATGTTTCTACTAAAAAAAATCTGCTTCGAATTATATCACGTTTCTCTATTCCTAAACAAGGGCTCGCTCGAGTCCCAGCGTAGTGCAAGGGACTTTTTCACACACCTTTCAATTCAGTCGACAAGTTTAATGTTTAGATCTGGTTAGTTGGGATGCAGGAGTAGCTGGAACTCGAGGAAGCCCTTATTCAGGAATGGAAATATTCCTTTAGCTTTAATGAGAAACTACGTCATAAATATGATACAGGTGTGTACACGATGTTATAGCCATGGAAGGACACACAATGTATAAGAACTGGTTAACGTACAGATTTAGTGGGATTCAGAGACTTTTCTTTTGTTACGAGATTAACAGCCATTCTGTGATTTTTTCATTTTGCAGCAGCATATTTGTTTTGTTATTTTCTCTATTTTCTTGACAACGAAACGTAAATAAAATTCTAAGAAATAAGTATGATATGTTGAGTTTTGTATGTTCAAAAGTTGAACAATATCCGTTCTCAAATAAGCAATTCATTTCGACAAATGTAAGTGTCGGGTTATTAGTGCTTCTGAGTGTAGAGTAATAATCGTTTCCACGCTACTTCTCTGCAACTATTGACAGGAATTCAACGAAACTTTATGGGGATATTCAATACCAAGAGGAGATGTGGATATCGTCGCATTGTTTTGGTCCGACCATTCAACACAACGCTATGGCCCTTGATTAGTTATACAGTATGCATATAAAGCAATAATCGTTTCCGCACTATTTCTCTGCAACTACTGGCTTGAATTCAACGAAACTATGGGAACCGTCAATAACAAGATGAGATGTGCATATTGTTGCTTTGCTCCGGTGAAATCATTTATCACAGAGTTATGACCCTTGATTAGTTATGCATTATGCATATAGAGCAATAATTGTTTCCGCGCTACTTCTCTGCAACTATTAGCTAGAATTCAATGAAACTTTATGGGAACGATAAATACCGAGAGGAGATGGGCATACTGTTGCCTTGCTACGACCAGACCCTTCATCACAGAGGTATGGCCCTTAGTTATGAAGTATAGAGTAATAATTGTTTCCGTGATTCTCTTTGGAATTCAATGGAACTTTATATGAACTGTCAATACGAAGATGAGATGTGTATATCATTGCTTTGTTTAGGTTTAACAGGAACCATCAATACCAAGTGGAGATGGGCATAGTGTTGCCTTGCTTCGCTCAGACTTTTCATCGCAGTTATGCAGTATAGAGTAATAATCGTTTCCGTGCTATCTCTTTGCAACCACTGGCAGGAATTCAATGAAACTTTCTGTGAACCGTCAATACCAATATGAGATGTGCATATCATTGCCTTGTTTAGGCCAGAATCTTCAACACAGAGTTATGGTCCTTTATTAGTTATGCAGTATGCATATAGAGCAATAATCGTTTCTGCGATATTTCGCTGCAAATACTGGTTGGAATTCAAGAAAACTTTATTGAAACCATCAATACTTAGAGGAGATGCGCATATCCTTGCCTTGTTCCATTCATACTCTTCAACACGGGGTTATGGTCCTTGATTTGTTATGCAGTATGCATATAGAGCAATAATCGTTTTCGCTCTACTTCTCTGCAACTTCTGGCTAGAATTCAACGAAACTTTATGGGAACCATGAAAACTAATAATAGATGCGCATATCGTGAGCTTTGTTCTGGTCCGACCCTTCAACACAGAGTAAAATCCCTTGATGAGTTATGCAGTATGTATATAAAGCAATAATCGTGTCCGTGCCTACTGGCAGGAATTCAACAAAACTTTATTGGAACGATCAATACAAAAAGGTAATTTGCATTTCATTGACATGTCCAGAAAATACTATTTAAAACAGAGTTATGGCCTCTGTTACTGCCATGTATTTTTGCGACGGACGCGCCCTCATGCGCGTTCAGAGCTAAGTCATCTACACATGGGATTTCGTCTGCTACAGTCGCGCAAAGTGTCCTCAACCGATTAACAGCCCAAGAAATAGTACATGAATTTGATCCTTTAAAACTCCCATACTATGTCGGGATATCTAAAATCTTCCATATTTAGCCTTTTCAATTTCAAATTAAGTTATTCAAGTTAAAATATGAACGTATATGATTGATAAAAACGTTGTAGTCCCGTAGTATTATTGCGCAATATGCAAATTACTGCCGAAACGATTTACCGCTGTCGAAAAAGTAGGACAGCAAATTATACTATAATAAAGGTGTAAGCTCTGAGTTCCAAGAAAATTATTAGTAGGAAGTAAATATTTTACATTATACAAAACATTATTATTAACAAATCTAAAGATTTTCGTGACTCTAGAATAACTCGCGCATTACTAAAACAAGAACTATTTTCGTGACTCATACCGCGGGTTTAGATGAATATTCAGCAGTTATTAATAAATTAGATTCAGTACAATGGTTAGTATAAATATCTATTTTTGAAAATTCATGTAACAAGAGAGTTTTTCAACACTTTACCACCATGTAGTCTTTCATGGTAATCTTTATTGAAGGAACTTATAATATCAGTTCTACTTCCGATTCTTGCGCTTTGTTTACATATTTTTCTAGGTCACGATATGAGTTAACCTTCGCTATTCTATAAATAGATTCTGCTTTACCTGTGCTGATTTTCGGACAGTAAGAAGTGCACATTATACATGTTATAAACCAGCGGATACTTACTTTGTTCTTAGAAATTCTATACAATTGTAAGAAGCAAACAAGTTGAAAAAGGAATTTAAAGGACAACGCTTAAGTGACATTTAAATTAAAATAAAAACGATGTGCTCTGGCCCTTGTAAATAAAAAAAAAACACTAAAAAATACACTATTAATTGCTGATGATTTTAACCAAAAATATTTTTAATGAGACGTACATATCCAAGAGAAATAAAAATACAAATGACTTATATTTTATTGTCTGTATGCCCACTATGTTAAAACACGAAGCAATTCTAAATAACATTCTCACATGTATAATGTATTATGCTTGAAGTTTATTTGCATGGTTTTATTTTAGAAATATTTCGTTGACAGTTTTTTTTCTATTTACATATCATTTCTTGGAATAAATCGATAATGACACCGATTTACAAGTTTGACCAGAGTTTTTAGGCATAAATTTCATTCTGTATTTAAATGCTTGAAAGTAGAAAATCTGGATTATATCAGATTAGGACACAAAATATATTGCTCTACAAATCTCGAACTTGTATGGAACAAATTTTCTCTGTTATATATTTTGTGTTTTATTTTTTTTTTTCTAAAAAAAAAAAAACTAAATGTCTCTCCGGTTGCATGTCCGTCGCATTCAGTGCTGCAGCACTTTGATTTTACATGTACAAAGAATATTACTGTTTATGCCATGATAGATATACAAATAAAACCTTATGTCTCCAGTGGTTGTGTTAGTAATAACTATTTCTCGGCGGGGGATATAAATTCAACGAAGTTCAGATCTTACAAATAAAGTCAGTAGTATTCATGGCATATAATACATGGATTTGAAGTAGTGTTCAAGTATTTACACGACTTATCTTTATATTATATTCTTACAGCCTGTATGTCTTTTCTCATAATTGAAGTCTATTGGAAAATCGATACGGGAGTCGGACCTTCTTCACGAACAAACCGCGGGAACCTTCCCAATGGAGAGTGAATTCTTGGAGAATGAATTTACTCAATACCGGAAAGGATAAAATGACCAAAATTTAATTTAAAAAGTAACAATCAGATGAACACTAATCTTAATTAACCAAACGAAAACTTACTTTGGAGAAGACAGGTGAAATAAAGTAAATTAAACTTCAGCGTAAATATAATTGATTAAAAAGAAATCATGAAAAACTTATTTTTACATGGTCATATCTTTGCGCTTAAAGCAATTATTGCTGCTTTTTAAAAATGGCGTCAAAATTGAAGGTTTCAGCCGCTTTGTAAGAATAAATTTGATTGGCCAAATAAATTTTTGAGACCATCTCAGACAGGTTATTCATGTAAAAAGCTGGAAACCAAACCTCGGTTAAAATACGGATAGATTTTGAGTTTTAGGTTGTTTTCTATTGCTTCCTCAGTAAAATCCTAACGTAATATCGGCTCGGAAAAAAGCTGGCATTAACTTCGTTTTAAGACTTCTATTATTGTTAAACCTCAAAATTGAAGACATGGTGCTGAACTTACACGAATATTTACGTTTATCAACGATCTCGTTTATTCTCGCAATACAATAGTTTGACACATGCTGACTGGTAACAGGTGTTAGTGTTTCTGCAATGAGTCCCGTGTTGCAGAAAGTAATTTCATCTGATTGATGGAAAAAGTATTTATATGTTTATGACATATTTTAATCGTATGCATTAAATTTGATTTTTTGCACTTATATGCAACAAGGAAAATCGACTGTCATATTGACTGATGTACAATTATCCGAAAATACTAGAAGACCCCGGTCCAGAGCCAGTGATTGTCGCATTGACCTCAATACATCCGATGATCGGTCCCGTTTTGTTCTCTTTGGCCATTACCTTTATTGTGTAGTCACCCTAAAATAAAAATTCTTATAACAATAATTTATCAAGGTTTTAAGCATTATTAAATCCCAGCCCACTAAACATGTAATTGAGTTTAATTTTTAACCAGAATATATTTTTGATTACTTTTTCGTGTTTCGGCGACATGTAATACACAATTCACAGTGAATAAACGAGTGTACTTCAGTTAATAAACTGTGCATTTTTAACAACAGAAAAAAATGGATTAAAGAATAGTATTTAACAAAATAAAAATAACATGTTTAAAAATAAATTAATGCTCACATCTGCTAGAAGATGGACAATGCTAGAAAGTTCGGTCAATTCGAAAGGTTCATTTTCCACAACAACATTTTCTGCTTTAATCGGACACTCCCAGAAATGTCCAGACGTCTTGTTCATCATCCTCTCTAACTTATGACCATAGCTGTTGTAATTTTTTGGATCATGGTCATGTAGCGAACGGTTAAACAACCAGCAGATGTTAATGTTATTACTGTAAAATATAAACTTGTCATGTACTGATTTATAATTGTATATACCGATTGTCAGTATAACAAAAAATGCAATCCGATTTCCGCATAGAGACACCTTCGGACATTTTGACTTTAAATATTTTTATGAAAACCAAAAATAATTCTAATGACAGATTTTCTTTCCTTTAACTGAAACTTATTGCCTCAAGTATGTTACCAAAACTTTGAAAATTGCTAAAAAAGATGTTGTTACGCACGTCGATGTTAGACTAGTGTATATTTTCACGTGACAAAGAATAATGGGAATGGTGGAAACCTTGTTATAATATAAAGTCTATATTTTTATGATTTGTGTTTTTAATGATATCTATAATAACTATTATGTTTTGAATCAAGATAGTTTCCGACTTAACTATGCACCTATACACCTTTGAAACAAATGGCCTTAAATATAACCCATTGTCGGGACAATATAAAACAGCATACCGTGGTATAAGCCAACACGTGTACGTAATTTATCATCACATATTAGAATTATTGATAATATATTACCTGTTATTAAGGCTCAGTATTTGATGATTGCACTAGATCGTCTGATGTTAAGAGTTATAAAAACATGCCCAAGAATACATTTATTCCTATTTCTCAAAAGCTTATTATTTCATGTGTTTTAAATTTATATTAGTGTAATGATATTATATTGCCCTTTGAATACACTTAAGAACATATTTTTGCACAACAACAATGTTAACAAACGGCAAAAGGGTTGAAAAACAAGTTCTAGCAACAGTCCTTCTCTTAAGCATTATAAGACATACGAAACGATAACAATGTACGCATGAGCAATAATAAAGATTTATAAGGACACAAATATAAATCAGCAAAATGTTAATTTTGCAATTACAAGTACAAAATAATGATTTTTTAAAATATATATTTTTTATGCAAGGGCCTCGAGATCACGAGGAATTATGCAACCAAACCGTTCTGATACTTCTGTTGTGTTTTTTTACTATTTACAGTTATATACATGTATATTGAATTTAACTAACCATGTTCCCACAACTGTACTATCTCTGCAGGGAAGCTTCAACGGAAAGCCAAATAAATATCTGGTCAGTTCGAAGTCAATAATAGGTTTGCTTACGTTACGATTGAAAGTTAAATTCACCGATACGCTGAGATTTCCAGGAAATGTTAGTTTTTCAGGAACCCATGCCAAATTACTGACGAATATCACTTGCGATTTCTTATCTTCAGCAGGAACTATAAGAAACAACATTTAGATAGCTTAATTAAAATTCGATCATTGGAATCTAAAATAAATAGATCTACATGTAACTGTTCTAATCCTTGTCTCATGTCCGCCTAGCGAAAATAATCTTACTTTGACAGTAAATATAGTTTTATTGGCGATACTATATTTCAACAAACATCTGGGGCTTAACCACCAGTATCTTTAGAAGAAGACAAGCCCGACTCCCCTGCATTGTTACCAGACTCGCTATTTTGATTTTTGATATTGAAATACGTCGACCTTCAAATAACTTTTTTATTATTCAAAGAGTGCAAATTTATGAGGATAAAAATTAATGTTTAATCTAGTAAGATGCTTCGTTTCATTCCAGGTTTGATAAAACATGTCTTTTGTAGTTCACCTAATAAGTATTGCCTCACATCAGGCAATACTCCACTGTTTGTGCAATGATGCATTTAATAATGCCCATCCACGGGTATATAATGTGTGAACAGGTGAATATCAAAATAAAATAAGTTACATTTTGCCATAATTCCTTTTAATTTTAATAATTTACTTCCCATTAACAATAGATAATGCACAGATCCAAATAATGTTCAATGCATGTTTAGTTCATGTGAGATTAGAAAACCGATGATGGTAGCAATATTATACAGTAATGATAAATTCATTTATTTTGATTTGATGTTAAATTCTAGATTAAAGGCAAGTTATGCCTGAGAAATGAATAAATTTTCCCTTTTTAAAAAAGGTCAAACATCAGATTCATAATTTTCAGCATGTCCGATGCGCGGATGCGCAGGCTAGTCTGGATCCATGCTGGTCGCAAACCCATTATGTTGGTTTTGTCGTGACGCGGCTCAAATGTATTTCACTAAATTAGCAATATCAGCAACCATGGCATTTGTAAATCAATTACAGAACATTCATGTACTTGAAACAATTAAAAACAACTATGGATTCTTTCTTGTAAGGAAACTATCAAACCACTTAAGCTCGGCTGAAACAAAGCACTTGATGTCCTCTAGCTAACGCTTTAAGCTGGAAGTCGCAATATTACCTTAACACTGCAGGGAAGCTTCAACGGAAAGCTAAATAAATATCTGGTCAGTTCGAAGTCAATAATTGGTTTGATTACGTCTCGAGTGAACGATACGCTGAGATTTCCAGGAAATGTTAGTTTTTCAGGAATCCGTGTAAAATTACTGACGAATATCACTTGCGAAGCCTTATCTTCAGCAGGAATAAGTCAGGAATTATAGTCAGTAACACTGACCACCGTCATCAATATGTATATGTATATATGTATGTTTGATGCGAACACCTACGTGTAACATATATCTTGCTTACCTTATGGAAAGAGTCGACGGAAGTTCATTCGTGAATTTAGATGCTAATTGATATGACCGAATAAGCCAACGATATATTCTAAGTATGTAAAAAAAGTTAAAAATCCTATCGGTATACATGTAAAGATATATAATTATGTAATAAAACCAAAACTTACCACAATCACGGTATGATATAGCAGTAACCAAAACCGCCGCGCAGATGCTGTAAAGCGTTAACCTTAGCATAGTTTATATCTGTTCTTTAATTAAGTCTGACACAGTATAACTATAAATATTTGCTATATCTTGCAAAGTCATATGTCGTAGAATGATAAGCTAAATTTAATGTCAAATGGTAACGGCATTTATGAAATATTTGATAAGGAAGAATTCGATAAGGAAATTCTTTCAAAATTGGAGGGAAAACTTATCTGCTCGATACTTCGCACTTGAAAATATTATATAAAAAGTAATATAAATCAGCGGAAACAAATGGTTACATACTTGTCACATGTATGCAAAATCATTATGTAAGTCAAAGTATTTGTTGAACTATTTATGTAAAAAAAGACAACCAAAAAGAAGAAAAAAAAATAGAAAGAAATCTGAAACAGGAGTTTCCTCATTAGAAATGAATATGTAAATCGCAGACTCCCGGTTTGATCGGGTCTGTTTATCAGAGATAATGGAAGTTGTGACTTCAGTCACGCCCCAAGTGCCGCCTTCAACGTTATTTAATCCTCTTAATCCTCATCAATGACAGGAACTTTGGATTATTTTATGTGACTAAGCTATCAAGCTAGCTTACGGAACGTCGGTGGTTCTACTCAGGTGCCCGTTCGTTCCTGAAATAATGCACGGAAGGGCACCTCCAACAGTAAAGCTGGAACATCGCCATATGACCTATACTGTGTCTTGTGGCGTAAAACCCAAGCAAACAAACAAACAAACATACTTAACCGGAATCTTAACAATTAAAGTATCATTCTGTTGTAAAGCTAAATAAGCTTGTGCCTTTCAAATGCAACAAAAATATATCTTTTAATATCAAATTCAAAAGCAAAAACTCGTCAAAATGCTTGAATAATTTATTTTTCATGTTTGTTTTTATACAATGATGAATACAATACGATTCATTAAATTTCAAAATATAAAACTTTTATTCTGAACAGCTGAGGTAAACTGCAAAATAGAAATCCCAAGATTTCTATAATGATTCAAACGAGTAATCCTACATCACTTATCCCACAATAGCACCGGCGTCAACAGGTCCTAGTCCTATTGTTACATTCAACTTGATACAGCCAATATCATAGGGACCATCAACCTTTTGTTTAGCACGGGCTGTTATCATGTAGTTTCCCTGAAAAAGTAAAAAAAAGATCAATTGAAAATTATAACGGTGTGTATGGGCCTGGTCGTATTATTACCATTATTATAAAACTAGTATTCAATTGTATTTACGTAATTGATAATTTATAGTGTCTGATTTTTTTTATTTCTCTTTTATTTTTCAATAATACTATACACACATTCAAATAATAGTAATTAAATACATAAAAGGCTGGTTATCAAATTATGACAAATATATTTGTATCTTAAGATTTTCAAATAAAAATTTTTGAAAGAAGAAAATGAATACAAAATTAAATGTATAAGTATGAGAGAGAGAAAAGAAAGTGTATGAAAAAAGGAAAAATAAATGAAGAATAAGAAAAGAAAAAATGCCAAAGATAGAAAAGATAAAGGTCAATTATGACCTTTTAAAATGTCACTTATGTCCCTATTAACAATGAATAATGATATATGACAAGGCTTATACTCAAGTTAGTAAAAAAAATATTTAAAAACAAAATAGGAGTGGATTAAAGGGCGGTTCCTTTTCCGTGTGTATATGTATATTCACATGCCTTAATTGTGTGGTCTGTATAAAATTAAGTTTTATTAAAATTTGACCATTTTTCTTCAAAATTTTGTAGATTGCTTTAAATAAACGATAAAGAGAGAAATTGCGTTTTCTTTTCAAAAGTAAGTATTTACACAGAATTATGATAAAAATTACAATGTTATGTTTACTTAATAAACCGAAACACACCTGTCTGAAGCTTAGAGGTATTTCATAACCTTTAGAGAATACCAACGTTTGGATTTTGTTCCAGAAAACGTGTGTTAATTGACATTCCTATATTAAGTGTTCAATAGATTGAACACACAAATTGAAATATGATAATTTGCATGTTAAAAGCCAAACAGAGTTTCTAAAAACTTAATATTATAAAAACTTTGTAATGTAAAACATAAAATTTCAATGACCATGTCACAGTAAACTGTAATATTGTAAGCATAAACATTTAACAGGTGCTTTGGTAAATGATAACATAGTAAACATAATCATTTCATAAGTGTTTTAATAAACAAGAACAAGAACGATCAGTGATCACATGTGTCGCCTCTTGACGGCCAATTGCATGTTGCAGCTGATGTGTAGCAGGAGACACAAAAATCATGACATTGTCATTATGTTCGTCCAAGGGTTATAGTGAGTGAAAAGGTTAAAGTCAAACAAAATTTACATTTCGACATTATTACTCTCAATTCTATAATTTACTTCACATGAATGAAAGCAAAATAATTCACATGGCCCAAGAAAATTTCCATCCGAATTTACCTGTTACGTTCAAATTATAAAAAGAGTGGGCAGTCTTTTTATATTTTAGGCAGATTTATATTTTACCCTAATCATTTTTCAGTAATAACTGTTAGTCAATCACCATTTAAAAAGTCATTCTTTATAAATATTGACAACATTTTTTTGACAATGACAAAATGAGCATAATGTCACTTAATCACGACAAAAACACGTTTGTTAGCTACTAATCGATCCTGTAAAGTTTCATTGAAATTGCATTAGTTGTATAAGAGTAGTCCGGGCAAACTTTATTAACACCTTTTTTATTCAAGGGTTTAAAGGCACATTATTCCTCAGAAATGAATACTTTTTTCCTCCTTAAACAGAAAGAGCAAACATGAGTATTAGATGTATAAAGTTCAAATAATGTTTTAGAGCATATAATATGCTTTTTACCAAACGAATGTAAAGCTGAAAGTGAACTTATTTGTCATATAGGTAGCAAAATTATAACTGTACAAATTCCCAAAGAACAAGAGAAGCAAAAGATGGCTCGGGTAAATATCTTTTTGGAAACTATAATGATAACAAAACACTAAAAATAAAAAAAAGATTTTGAGAAATAAAATAAAGGCATTTCCGGGGCATAATGGCCTTTAACAGATGTCCCATTCTTGTTTAAATGTTAAAATACTTTTGATTAAGTGTTTACAGGGGCATGTCACGTTGGATGCACGATCTGATCTCCATGCCTCTGTACGTGCAGCTATGTTGCGCAATCAAATATTTCGTTACGGCAAGGAAAGGACTTTGGATATAAATTGAATGCCATTGTTTAACTCCTACAACTAAAGTTTTAGAAATTCGTTTAGGGGTTAGAGTAATTTTGTTTTACAACTCACGTCGGCTAAAAATCCAACTATCGCTGGAATCGGGTCAAGATGTGCTACTGCATTTTCAACCAGCACTGTTTCTGCTTGTAGAGGACATTGCATGTAGTGACCTAGGGCGTGTAGCATTATAGACTCGGCCTGGTGCCCATAGTCGTCCTGGTGGTTTGGATCATTCAAGATGCTTCTAAATATTCTACATGCATCAATGTTTCTACTGAAAATAGAAAAAAAATAGCAAAATTACTGTCTTGTTTCGTCAATTAATATTTTCCTATTGATACCCAGTTCTATAACAACATTTTGGCTCTTTGAGTTTATAAAAACAACAGTTTTCAACTGCCAACTTACAACGAGATTTCGTTCATGATAAGCCCTGTCAATGGAGTATTTTTGCATTTGACACTATGTTTTCAATTTACTTTTGAATACACATGTATTTAATTATGTGAAATATATAATTATATATATCCAAAATACAAAACTCAAATTTTCAACAGATAAAAGAAACAGTTTGGGCAACAAGTTCGTTCTACTCGATATTAAAAAATGAATAGTTTTGATTTTTTTTTTGCTTTGTTTTTGCCAATTATAGTTAAGAGTATAACGTTTAAAAAAACACTGAAAATTGAATAAGCAGCATTAAGCATTAATTTCAAACTTATTCAATGGTGCTGATGGTAAAATTTAAAATTGACCGCAGAACAGTTTCAAGAATCAAGATTGTTCCTTTTCTTCTTATGCATGTCTTAGTAATCAAAATAGAAAAGTTAGCCATTGTTTACTTTAATCAATTAAGTTATATTAGTTTATTTAATATATGTCAGATTGCGAACCACGTTCTTACACTTAAAGACTGCTTCCTATAACTAAGCAGCCCTGGTGTCATATGATGAAAGATAATCAGAGCATCCACTCTCCTTGGACTGAGAGGCATAACAGTTAACAAAACTTTACAAGCACCGTAGGCCCATAACCATATTGCTGTAAACAGTTATTAGGACAGTAAAAGAATTAAATTTACAAACCAGTGCCTAGCACAGGCTCTTGGTCTCATGACAAAAAACTCTTTGGAGAGATTTGTTGAACTCAAATTTAATTTTCATTTCCCGTTGTTACTTAAAAACACACTAGGTAACATTGGGATAATGACGGTTTAAAAAAAGAGACATCTACGTTAAAAAAACGTTACATTCAATTAAATTTGAGCTCTACAAATCTATCAAAATGGTTTTTATCCCGAAACCTAGTGCCTGTGGTACCTAGCACTTATCTGAATACAGAATACTTTTCTCTAAATTTATTTATGCTAGTTGAAAAGCCGTTTACTTACCACGAGCCTACAATGGTACCATTCAAGCACGGAACCTTCAGTGGAAATCCAAATATCATTCGGTAGATGTCAATGTCCAGATATGCATGATCAAGAGGGCGTTTAAATGTCAGACTGAGGTTGAGGTGAAGGTCACCCGGAAATGTTATTTTTGTGGGAGAAGCTTCTAGTTTTGTGAAGGTCACGGCATCCGTCGAGCGTGTAGTTGCTAGAGAAACAAAGACAGTGGTTTAGATTTTGATTGTCATAGCAATTATTATTTATTACCAAATTTATTAACGTTACATATTGACACGCATCATATCATTATGTTTTTTTTCCAGCAATTATTGATTAGTATGCCATTGAATATTTAACGAATAAAACAAACATGACCTTGAGGGCAATATGCAAGTTAACGGACTGGTTGGTCTATATGGCCCGAAGCGCAGACACGAGAATTTGAGCACCTGAGCAGAACCATCTACCGACAAGCTGGACAGTTCCCGACAATGAAAGAACACAGTCTCACCCACGCAGGCGAGAAGCATGCTTTGAACTTAATCACTCAATCCCGAAGGTCCCCAAAATGAAATTTAAAGAACTTACAACAATCCTGCCATGAAATTGCCCGCACTAATGCGATAGAAGATGCAGCGAGTAAAATATACCGTATCATGTTTGAAGACACTATCTCATACTAAAGTTTTGTTTAAAAAGACACAAATATTTCAAGATAAGAATAATAGAAAGTCATGAGGTGACGGATATAGAAATTGAAATAGGTTAGATAAGTGACCATGTCCATAAATGAACGTTACATTCTGTTTACATTTTCTTTCATGTACTTGATTTAAAGTCTTATTTAAATAAACTCCTAGTTTACGTGTTCAACAGAATGATAAATACTCGAAATAAATCATTTTGCTTTAAACTGTGAAACTGTTTTCTTTAATTATATATAGCTCTATAAAAATCTTGAGATTTTTAGAAAGCACTTGTTGACCTTTATATCTCAGGTTCGTTGTCAGTAAAGATGTCCTTATCAAATCTTCTCAGTCCTCGTGTTAACTTAGCTTTTGAAAATAGCTAATGACAAACCAAGTGAACATTATATAGTAATACTGCAACTTTATGATGAAAAGAGCTTCAGTCAGGCGCATTCTTTTTGTACTTTTCACCAGAATTTTCTTTTAAATTTATTATTATCTTACAGACGTTCATATGAAACGCATATTTTTCAATTTTTTCATAAAGTCAATGCAGACAAAACAGAAGTGGTTGTCTTTGTACCAAAACGAAATGATGTTGAAGATCTTACTGTAAGAGTAGATGATTCTGTTACAAAAACCATCAACAACAATTAGAGATGTTGGTGCCGTACTGTTCTGGACTCTTATTTAGACATGGAACAACATGTGAACTTAGTTTTTCGTTCATGCTTCATGCAAATTCGACAAATATGTCAAATTCGGGAATACCTGACGACTGTTGCCTGATAAATTCGTTAGCGACAACTAGATTACTGTAATTCGTTGCTATATATGGATCTCCAAAGTACGTTCTCAACAAGCTCCATTGGCTTCCTGTGCACATCAGAGTAGATTACAAACTCCTTACATATGTGTTTAAGGCGCTTCATGGACTGGCACCTACTTATATACGAAACATACTAGACTTTTATACCCCGTCCAGACAACTTAGGTCTCAGAATGATTGTTTAACACTGGTTGTACCGCGTAGTAAGACTGTGACTTATGGTGATCGTACATTATGACGGCAGCCCCTAAACTCTGGAATACCCCACCTAGAACACTTAAAAGCTGTGAAACTCTTCCAGTGTTTAAGAGAGCACTCAAAATTCACTTTATTAAGACGTTTTATTTGGACTGATTATTTTTGTACCAGTGTCGCTTTTTCACAAATTTTTAAGTCTTACCTGTATTTTACTTTTTTAACTTTTTAATCTACATTTGAATTAAATTTGTGACTTGAACAATATTTATGTTTTAATTTGTTTTTAAATATTGTTTACCATTTTTTTGGTTATACATGTACTGTACAGTACTTTTGCACGTGTTAATGTGCATGAAAAAGTGCTTAAGAAGTTTGGTATATAATTAATAATAATGTTTAGTTCAAAAACATAGACATACATTATAGCTCAAGAAATAACTGAAAGTTTGATAATGTGTATAGAAATAAAGCGCAAATGCATGCGATCTCGATATTTCTTTTTTTATTTCAGTCTTACGCGAAAGGCCCTCTAGTTAAAGCCAAAAAAGACTGTCCTGTTTTCCACAGTTAGACTACAAGTGTTCGAACTTGCAACCCCTTTACAATTATTTTTCACTATATTCCAAAGGAAATGTAAATATTCTTTAGGTTTAACTGTTTATTAACTTTGTGGCCAATGGCCAAAAGATTTTGGCCGAAACCGTTACCAGAGGAACAAAGCCTAGAATAACGATACATTTGAGCCGCGTCACAACAAAACCAACATAATGGGTTTGCGACCAGCATGGATCCAGACCAGCCTGCGCATTCATGCTGTTCCCTATCAGTTTCTCTACTTGTTATAGAATTTGTAAGCGAACAGCATGGATCCTGACCAGACTGCGCGGATGCGCAGGCTGGTCTGGATCCATGCTGGTCGCAAACCCATTATGTTGGTTTTGTCATGATGCGGCTCATTTGTATACTGAACCATTGAAAAGTTTAATTGAAGGAAAACAACATGTAACACAGAACACAATTTTCATTTAAGTTTTTTATTCCATCTATATCTCATAAGATAATAAGTATATAATACTTTAATTCAAGCAAAATCATATAAATTGTAGCCTTCTATAAATTCCTTCTATACAATAAAATCACATTATATTATAGTAATTATACATCAAATCAAAATCAATATTCATTCTTTAACAAGATCTAGCAAACAAAATACATTTCTAGATAAGAAAAACTTCTGACTTTGTATGATTCATTGTAAAGACAACATTAAACTTTTGCATTGTTAGCATCTTGCCTCTATCCTGCAATTATTGTAAAAAGGTTGCTTAAACATAGTTTAAGTGGCAAGTTTTAATTTGTACAGCACTACATACCCGTAGGTTAAGATTTGTTTTCTAAAACCATTATGAACAACATTTTCAAAATGCCCATCTGATATTATCTGGAACACATACAAAACAACTTTTTACATTATTGAAAAAAACAACAACAGAATTTACGAGTAAACTTACATGATTTTTTATCAAGCACAAAGTGACTTGCCTGATTTTTTGTCAGATTACTTGATTTACTTATTTGATGTCTTGATATGTCTAATGTCTTGATTTGTAAGATGTCTTGATTGATTTGTCTGATTTCTTGACCTATTTGTCTGATTTCTTGATTGATTTTTCCAAATGTCTTGATTGATTTGTCTGATTTCTTGACCAATTTGTCACATGTCTTGACTTGTCTGGTGTCTTTAATTAATGTCTTATGTCTTGATTTGTCATATTTCTCGATTTGTCAGATTTCTTGATTTACTTATCTGCTTTTTTAATTGATTTGTTTGATGTGTCAATTGACTTGTCTCATGTCTTTAATTATTTGTGTGATTTCTTTATTTGTCTCATTTCTTGACTGATTTTTCTGACTTCTTTACATGTCTGATTTCATAAGTCACAAAAAATGACATTTATTGAAATAAACTGGAGTAAAATATCAGGTGACAATACAACCATGGTATCTGACATGGCATCCTGCCAATTATTACATTTCAAGCACAAGTAAGCACATGTGTAGAACAAAATGAGGACTTTAAAAGCCATGATTACCTTGGTTTGAATAAAAACACTATATTATTGTTAAATCAGCTCAGTATCTTTTTCAGGTAAAATAATTCTATGTTTCTATGTCACTGATATGGAAAGATCTAAAACAATATAAATGAGCCGCGTCACGACAAAACCAACGTTATGCATTTGCGACCAGCATGGATCCAGACCAGCCTGCGCATCCGCGCAGTCTGATCCGGATCCATGCTGTTCGCTTACCAACTCTTTAACAAGTAGAGAAACTGATAGCGAACAGCATGGATCCTGATCAGACTGCGCGGATGCACAGGCTGGTCTGGATCCATGCTGGTCGCAAACCCATTATGTTGGTTTTGTCGTGACACGGCTCAATTATATGATAAAAAGATCAGGCAATGAATATGTGATATCTTTACACCAAAAGCGAGATTCCTTTTTATTTTTTTGAGAATGATATAATACATCTGCATGATAAAAAAAAAAACAAGAATAAAAACAAAAAATAAGGAGGGAATTACTGGAAAAACATGGATATTTCCTTAATGACTTATCTGGGTGTTTTATTAGTCAGTCACCAAGACATTTCTTAGTAGTTAACAATGCTATTAAAGCAGCAAGCTTCAAGATTCTTGCCAATGTTTGACAAATAAGGGAAATGTTCTCAAAAGTAAAAATATTTTTTTAAGTGTACAGATTACAAAAAAAAATCTTAATCAAGCCTATGGCACTGACTTGACATAGAAATTTACTTGAATGTATGAATGTATACAAAACCTCAATTTATCTATTATAATACATCCAATATTTTTATCACAACATGAAAACAAGAAATTTTGTGAATATTTTTACAGTTCATAAGCTATATCAATTATCTTTCTGAAATATAATCTACACTGGACTTTTGTAGTTTGAACAAATAAAGACTAGCAACCTGAGATGTGTTATTTGTTGATTAAACATTGGCACTGATTAAATGTATTGGGGAACTGATTAATAATCTATACTCCTAATTTATCAGTATTTCCCCATGTTTTAATGAAAGAAAGTCATATGACATATTTATATACATTCCGTATTTTATAACATAATGTTCAAACAATCTATTATTGGCCTTGATCACTTTCATTTGAGCCGTGTCATGACAAAACCAACATAATGGGTTTGTGACCAGCATGGATGCGCAGGCTGGTCTGGATCTATGCTGGTCGCAAACCCATTATGTTGGTTTTGTCATGACATGGCTCATTTAACTTTAAGTGTAAAGGTTTCTTACATTTACATTAGTCTTATAATCTGATACCTTTTAGATGGCTTAAATGCAGAGTGAATACTGTGTAAAGATATCACTAATACTTAATACAGTTACTTCAAAACTTAAAATGTTACCTGTGGTAAAATACAATGTATTATACTAGACCCATTCTGCTTAAATATCTAATCTGAATTGTCCATTGTAAATACAAAACATTTGAGTTTCATAATTATAAAATAAACCAGTCAACAGTATATAGCCGGTTCAAAAGCAGGGTGATGCAGAATGGTATGGCTCTATACTGGAGATTTAAGTCATTATAAAAAGCCCTATCATTTAAAACTGAAAACATCAAACACTTGTGTATGTACATATATTTATCCTAATATCATTATAATACATAACCAGACCGGACTGGTACAGAACAAAAAGTAACATTTATACTAGTTTACAGACATAATCATCTTATTTTAACTGTAAAACAACAGAGCACATGTATGTATAAACATTTTGAACACTATTTCTGTTTAGTTATCCCGTTTTCCCGTAAACGTAGCATGAATATCAAACAGAAAATTCATATTTAATAGAATGAGACTTCAAGGGCAGGAACAATGTAAAACATCATAAAAATGATTTTACATTCAGTTGTCTACCTTAACAAAAAATAATCTTTACATGTTGTTTGCCATAATTTTATAATGGAATGTTTTGCAAAGTACAACATATAATTCTTATCTGTCTAAACATGCAATTAGATGAATGTTAATGGAAAATGCCCACCTTTGTTCAAAATATCACTGTTTTGTATGAATTCCTTTAAATTTCAGCACCATATCCTACATTAATGATGTAGAAGTAATTGATCGGAATTTATTCTTAAAATGTCATCAATATATATAACGAGAACCTAGCGTCAAATCACATTCTGTACATACTAAATGGTAAGAAATAGCTAGCATTTCTAAAGTTTTAAAACTGAATTCAACTTTAGTTCATTTAAATATTCAAAACATCTTAATTTTTCAAATTCTGAATACTCTTTTGTAAGGGTTACAGACAGTAAGCATTATAACATTTGAAAATGAAGACCAGTCTTAATTTCTGATATCTGATTGGCTGATTCATGACCAAAATTTAAAATTGACCAATCAAAGAAGAGATTTTAAAGACTGGTCTTCAATCATAAATCTATAAGCTTGAGACTAGATATCTTTTGTGTTTATGACATTGGGATCTCGTGGGAGGCCGCATATCTTCCATACACAAAATGGAACAACTGACGTTCTATGTCAATCAGTAGGCTGCTTGCCCCTATCCGGAACAAAGCGGGCGTGGTCCATTCATCCCCTAACTCTTCTTTCATCAAAGATAACCAGGTACAAGCATCCTTGGCAGACCTTATTCCTCCAGCAGGTTTAAAGCCCACCTGTAACATGATAATATAATGTAGTATTCTTTTAAACAAGAGCTGTCTGTAAGACATCAACAGCACGCTCTACTATTCTCAGTGCTAAACAGTAAGAAAATGGGTATATTTAAGTCAGTAAAACTGTAACTTAGAATTATTGGACCTGTGCCTATCATTTATTGGACCTGTGCCTATCATGTTAGATAATCACAGAGAACAAGTGTGTAAAGTTTTATCCCATTCTCTTCAGTAGTTTTGGAGATACCTGGACTCGCTCACAAAACTTAACCAAAGTGTGATGCCAACACCTTATTAGTACAAAAAGCTCTCCCTGTTCTTCAAATAGTCAAACCAAAATTGAAAATGTCACATTTTTAAGAACTAAATAATATGAGGAAATATAACTGACCACAGAGAAGCTTAAACCTGCAATCCCTGCTTTGAACAAGCAAATTCGTTGAATTTATATCCCCCGCCGAGTACTGGTTATTATTAACACAACAACTGAAGACATAAGGCTTTATTTATATATTAACCGTGACATAAACAGTAATATTCTTTGAACTTGATACATATTCAGGGCAATAACAGAGCCATAACTTTGTGTTAAATAGTAAAATCTGGAAATGCCAAAGAGATCTATGCATACTACATAACTAATCAAGGGCCATAAATCTAAGTTATAAGTATCTGACTGGAACAAGGCGACTATATGCACATCTCCTCTTAGTATCCCATAAAGTTTCATTGAATTCCAGCCAGTAGTAGCAGAGAAGTAGCGAGGAAACAAATATTTTTCTATATGGATACTGCATAACTAATCAAAGGCCATAACTCTTGAGTTAAAGTGTCTGACCGGAACAAGCCGACGATATGCGCATCTCCTATTCGTATTGAAGGTTCCCATAAAGTTTCGTTGAATTCCAGCCAGTAGTTGCAGAGAAGTAGTGCGGAAACAATTTTTACTCTATATGCATACTACATAACTAATCAAGGGCCATAACTCTGAGTTAAAGGGTCTGACCAGAACAAGCTGACGATATGCGAATCTCCTGTGATATTGATGATTCCCATAAAGTTTCGTTTAATTCCAGCCAGTAGTTGCAGAGAACTACTCCGGAAACAATTTTTACTCTATATGCATACTACATAACTAATCAAGGGCCATAACTCTGAGTTAAAGGGTCTGACCAGAACAAGCTGACGATATGCGAATCTCCTGTGATATTGATGATTCCCATAAAGTTTCGTTGAATTCCAGCCAGTAGTTGCAGAGAACTACTCCGGAAACGATTTTTACTCCATATGCATATTGCATAACTAATCAAAGGCCATAACTCTTGAGTTAAAGTGTCTGACCGGAACAAGCCGACGATATGCGCATCTCCTATTCGTATTGAAGGTTCCCATAAAGTTTCGTTGAATTCCAGCCAGTAGTTGCAGAGAAGTAGTGCGGAAACAATTTTTACTCTATATGCATACTACATAACTAATCAAGGGCCATAACTCTGAGTTAAAGGGTCTGACCAGAACAAGCTGACGATATGCGAATCTCCTGTGATATTGATGATTCCCATAAAGTTTCGTTTAATTCCAGCCAGTAGTTGCAGAGAACTACTCCGGAAACAATTTTTACTCTATATGCATACTACATAACTAATCAAGGGCCATAACTCTGAGTTAAAGGGTCTGACCAGAACAAGCTGACGATATGCGAATCTCCTGTGATATTGATGATTCCCATAAAGTTTCGTTGAATTCCAGCCAGTAGTTGCAGAGAACTACTCCGGAAACGATTTTTACTCCATATGCATATTGCATAACTAATCAAGGGCCATAACTCTGAGTTAAAGTGTCTGACCCGAACAAGCCGACGATATGCGCATCTCCTATTCGTATTGAAGGTTCCCATAAAGTTTCGTTGAATTCCAGCCAGTAGTTGCAGAGAAGTAGTGCGGAAACAATTTTTACTCTATATGCATACTACATAACTAATCAAGGGCCATAACTCTGAGTTAAAGGGTCTGACCAGAACAAGCTGACGATATGCGAATCTCCTGTGATATTGATGATTCCCATAAAGTTTCGTTTAATTCCAGCCAGTAGTTGCAGAGAACTACTCCGGAAACAATTTTTACTCTATATGCATACTACATAACTAATCAAGGGCCATAACTCTGAGTTAAAGGGTCTGACCAGAACAAGCTGACGATATGCGAATCTCCTGTGATATTGATGATTCCCATAAAGTTTCGTTGAATTCCAGCCAGTAGTTGCAGCGAACTACTCCGGAAACGATTTTTACTCCATATGCATATTGCATAACTAATCAAGGGCCATAACTCTGAGTTAAAGTGTCTGACCCGAACAAGCCGACGATATGCGCATCTCCTCTTGGTATTCAAGGTTCCCATAAAGTTTCGTTGAATTCCAGCCAGTAGTTGCAGAGAAGTAGCGCGGAAACGATTTTTACTTCATATGCAAACTGTTTAACTAATCAAGGGCCATAACTCTGAGTTAAAGTGTCTGACCGGAACAAGCCGACGATATGCGCATCTCCTCTTGATATTGATGATTCCCATAAAGTTTCGTTGAATTCCAGCCAGTAGTTGCAGAGAAGTAGTGCGGAAACGATTTTTACTCTATATGCATACTACATAACTAATCAAGGGCCATAACTCTCGGTTAAAGTGTCTGACCGGAACAAGCTGACGATATGCGCATCTCCTCTTGATATTGATGATTCCCATAAAGTTTCGTTGAATTCCAGCCAGTAGTTGCAGAGAACTACTCCGGAAACGATTTTTACTCTATATGCATACTACATAACTAATCAAGGGCCATATCTTTGAGTTAAATGGTCGGACCAGAACAAGTCGATGATATGCGCATCTCCTCTTGATATTGATGATTCCCATAAAGTTTCTTTGAATTCCTGCCAGTAGTTGCAGAGAACTACTCCGGAAACGAAATTCGGACGGACGGAAGGACGGACAACGCCAAAACTATATCCCCCTCCCAATTCCATCGGCGGGGGATAAAAACAAATACCTAAACAACTTGGCCATTGTTTAACTTATGCTTACCTTATGACCAGTTCTCTCAAAGTACTCTCTGATAGCCCTCACCATGACAAGAGCCACCATCAGTATAGCATTTACACCTTCTTTACCTGTTGATGTTTTAATGAAGTCAGCTCCTAAAATGTACAAACAAATTATGATATCTTTGGCCATATGAGCTCCATGAGAAATATAAATTGTAAAGGAGACATTTTCAGATGCTTGCTGTGAATGTTTCTATACACATTCTCTGGTCAACATCCTAACCTCCTAAAAGTTAAAATGATTATAAAAAATTCTCCAGTGCTAATCTTCTGTATCATGGTGAGTTACAAATATGAAACATTTATTTAATTTTTCAAATTTTTTTTTTTTAGAAAGAACTGTTTAAATGGATAAATATCTGACAGAGGATCTGCAAAATATCCAGCCTTAGCAGGACTTGAACCAGGGACCCTCAGAACATTGCTCTGCAGTTCTACCTACTGAGCTACCCACCTAGTTACTCTTGACATTTTTTCTCCCCTATTTACAAACAATTCTACAGTAACATTTCTTATTACTATTAAAAAAGTAAGTAGCAGACACGGGCTCTCAGAACACATTACGGCAGCTCTACCAACTGAGCTACCCAGTAAGCTGCTCTGACATTTTCCCCCTGTTTAGATACAGTTCTATATTGTAATAATCCTTATTATTGCCAGAAGGGTAAGTAAAAAGCTACAATATAGACTTGAGCATCTTACCTGCCATCATACACACCATACTAGCCTTGTGGATATTGGCAAGACTTCCGAGTTCTCCTGTAGCTAGAATTGTCTTCATGTGTGCCTCACCACAAGCCTCCCTCATTAGCTTAACCTCCTCATAAACACCTAAACAATACATATAAAATATCTAAATTACTTGTGGTATACATGTACAGATAACAGCATACTATGTTTGCATTATATTTGATACAAATACAACATCATCAAGTATTTGCATAAATTTTGATATAGATGTACATAAAACACCATTAAATATCTGCATGAATTGTGATATACATACATGTATATTAAACATAATTAAATATTTGCATAAAATTTGATATACATTTACCAAACAGCATAAAAATATCTGCATGATTTTTGATGTACATATAACAGTAAAAATATACCAGTCTGCATAAATTGTAATAGATATATAACAGCATAAAATACTGCATAACTTGTGATATACATTTAAAGGGACTCCACTGAGGTTTTTTCACATGATGGGACTGAAAATATTTTTTCCAGATAAATGGACCATTTGATGTAGGTTTAGACCACTAATCTTTATGCAAAATTTCAGATCATTCGCGCATTTCGTTTTTCCAGAATAATTATTCAAATTGTAAAAAAATGACCCAAAATGAAAAGGGTTTAAATGCTTTTCACTCAAATCGGGCTAAGGAAAGCATAAAAATACGAATTTCAATTTATTTCAAAATATATTTCTTAACTATCTTTGCATATATTTCTGTTTAAAGTCTCCCAGCTAATTTATGTAAGAAATCCGAATGTTTTTGTTGTTATGTTTTTAGGCTTTTAAACCTCAGTGGAGTCCCCTTAAGAGCATTAAATATCTGCATAAATTGTCATATACATGTATCAGCATAAAATATCTACAAAACTTGTGATATACATATAACAGCATATATACATATAAGAGTATGAAAAATATCTGCATAAATTGGGGTATAATAAAACAGCATCAAATGATTTGGACAAGACAAACTTTAAATGTTGTTGAAAAGTTGCCCAAGCAACAGCCTACACGAGATATAACGATAGCACAACCACTGGCAATACTTTTTTCTTATCAATATAACTATTTCATTATAATTATCAACATATGTCTAGAACTTGGTATTTAATTAAACATCTACTCATTCCGATCACTGTTATGCATCACTTTGTGTGAATACACCAAGTAACAAAACTTATTTAGAATTATTGATTTAATCATAATTTAAAAAATTAATGGAAAGGGCAGAAGTTTGTACAGTGGAAATTTCAGTGAAGTACAAACTGTTGTGTTTAAGCAGTCAAAATAAAAATGATGACAAGTTCACTCAACGATAGTTAATATGGCAGAAAAGAAACTGGGTTCTACTCACACAGTTCATATTACAAAATATAAACTGGTTCTCAGGCAGGTTATATAACAGAATACAAATTGCTTCACAACCAAACAAACCTACACTACATATAACAGAATAGAAAAAGGTTCCAACCCAGACAAGAATAGAATCTGGTTGCTACCCTGACAAGAAAAGAATCTGGTTGCTACCCTGACAAGAATAGAATCTGGTTTCTACCCTGACAAGAAAAGAATCTGGTTGCTACCCTGACAAAAATAGAATCTGGTTTCTACCCTGACAAGAATAGAATCTGGTTCCCACCCAGACAAGAATAGAATCTGGTTTCTACCCTGACAAGAATAGAATCTGGTTCCCACCCAGACAAGAATAGAATCTGGTTCCCACTCAGACAAGAATAGAATCTGGTTCCTACCAAGACAAGAATAGAATCTGGTTCCTACCCAGGCAAGAACAGAAACTGGTTCCTACCAAGACAAAAATAGAATCTCGTCCCTATCCTGGCAAGAATAGAATCTGGTTCCTACCCTTACAAGAATAGAAATGGGTTCCTACCCAGACAAGAATAGAATCTGGTTCCTATCCAGACAATAATAGAATCTGGTTCCTACCCAGACAAAAATAGAATCTGGTACCTATCCTGGCAAGAACAGAATCTGGTTCCTTCTAAAACAAGAGTAGAATCTGGTTCCCACCCAGACTAGAATAGAATCTGGTTCCCACCCAGACAAGAATAGAATCTGGTTCTTACCAAGACAAGAATAGAATCTGGTTCCTACCCAGGCAAGAACAGAATCTGGGTCCTACCAAGACAAAAATAGAATCTCGTCCCTATCCTGGCAAGAATAGAATCTGGTTCCTACCCAGACAAAAATAGAATCTGGTTCCTATCCAGACAAGAATAGAATCTGGTTCCTATCCAGACAATAATAGAATCTCTGGTTCCTACCCAGACAAGAATAGAATCTCGTCCCTATCCTGGCAAGAATAGAATCTGGTTCCTACCCTAACAAGAATAGAATTTGGTTCCTACCCAGACAAGAATAGAATCTGGTTCCTATCCAGACAATAATAGAATCTGGTTCCTACCCTGACAAGAATAGAATCTGGTTCCAACCCAGGAGAATAGAATCTGGTTCCTACCCAGGCAGGATTCCTATCCAGGCAAGAATAGAATCTGGTTCCTACCCAGGCAAGAATAGAATCTGGTTCCTACCCAGGCAAGAATAGAATCTGGTTCCTACCCAGCCAAGAATAGAATCTGGTTCCTACCAAGACAAAAATAGAATCTCGTCCCTATCCTGGCAAGAATAGAATCTGGTTCCTACCCTTACAAGAATAGAATTTGGTTCCTACCCAGACAAGAATAGAATCTGGTTCCTATCCAGACAATAATAGAATCTGGTTCCTACCCAGACAAGAATAGAATCTGGTACCTATCCAGACAAGAATAGAATCTGGTACCTACCCAGACAAGAATAGAATCTTGTCCCTATCCTGGCAAGAATAGAATCTGGTTCCTACCCTTACAAGAAAAGAATCTGGTTCCCACCCAGACAGGAATAGAATCTGGTTCCTACCAAGACAAAAATAGAATCTGGTTCCTACCCTTACAAGAATAGAATCTGGTACCTACCAAGACAAGAATAGAATCTGGATCCTACCCAGACAGATTGTGTTACAACAATAAACACAAATACACCAATAGTAATATGATATCAAACAAAGACCACACCTGACATAGATTTCATGTTATAGTATTATTTAACAATATTATATGTTATATGGTAGTATAAAAGTGCAAAGAACAAGATATATTTTTCACAGAAATAAGAGCAGACATTTCCATGTATTGTTTAAACTGAAATTTTTGTAACAATAAGTTTCTACTATATCTCTTTTATCCTTAGAATGGAAAACTGTTTTGGTAAAATGGAGTTTTCTTACATTTAATGCCGGCTAGTCAGTTACTGTTAGTTATTTTGATATTATAGATGTGCAAAAGAAGGTCAAAAAATCAAGAGCTAGTTAAAGCAATGGCAGATTTAAGATTATTATGTCCACAATCTTTTGAAAGAATTTTTTTTTTTACTTTGACCTCATTTTTCTGCTAGATGACCTTTGTTTGAACTTGACCTGTAATTTATCGTCCATAAAAGCATTGTGACAAAATATCACATATACTGAACACAAACTTTTTACTTCTATCAACAATTTAAATGTTAATAAACAATGAAAAACATTAACAGAATCTTTACTACTATTAACACTTTAAATATCAACATTAATAAAACAATGGATAATGATTACAACAAATTTACTGTTATAAACATTTTAAATATCAACAAAAAAAAAGGACAATGATAAAAAATTCAGCTTCCATGACAGTTTGAGCGTTGACAACAAAACTTCAGTATATACAGTAACACAAGGACTTACAACAGTTTTGTGATCAACCCTTGATTATTGTTTCATATCAACTGACCTTTCCAATCTCCAGTGAGTGCCATCTGTCTGTTAATAACAATATCAATTTCACGAGCTCCATCTTCAACAGCCATGCGGATTTCCTCAAGGCGTGTCTTTAAAGGTGTCTGACCAGTCGGGAAACCCGTGGCAACTGAAATACATGTATATATAATTACACTTTGTACTTTAAAATATGCTTTACTTTTATTTGCGTAAATAATGATACTTTGAACTTTTAAACCTACGCAAATAAAAGCTTGTTTGGTGTGATGTTTAACAGTTTGAAATACTGCGTAGTTCATTTTCACATGTACTTTACAGTTTACATACCTGTCAATTTCTTAAAAATTATAAAGAGTATAGAAATATATCTAATAAAATATTTTTATAGAATTAAAAAAAAAACATTGAAATTATCATGTTTCCATAATCTAATGGTCATATTTTGAAAAAGTTGAAACACATAATGTTTCTGTCATTTAACACACATGAAAACAGTGCATAAACAAAATAAAATATTCCAGAAAAAAATATAAATCTGCTTTTATAAAGTATAAAATTAATAAAGAAGGTAAGACCTTTAGATACAGACATTTTGCACCCAGTTATTCAAAACTCACCTGAAGCTACTGGAATATGGCTCCCACCAGCTGCTTTCAACGAGTTTATGGCATCAGATACACGACTTGGGTAAACACATACTGCTCCAACTGTTAGACCTGTAAATGAGAATGTACATTTTTGAACTAATGTCAAAAGGAAATAGTCTGAAACTTCCTATGATTAAGTTTAAGTTATATTTTCTTGATAAAAATCCATGAAGTGTGTGTAACTTTGGTTTATGTTTACATTTCCATTGGTTTTAGAGCATGTATATTCATAATTACATTAAAAGTAAAACCATAGCGCACATAATGTAACTCTTCGGTGGCACCTAAACTGTGGAATGCTCTCCCAGACAGTATCAGAGACTCAAAAACAGTAGATGTTTTTAAGAAATCTTTAAAAACACATTTTTTCCAGGAAATTTATAGTAACTAACTGTGCTGTATTTGTCATCACTATGAATTGGCGTGCTGTCTTTTGTTATGAGATATCTGGGTACACATTTGAAATATAATAGTCTATTTTTGAATCACATTTCCATTACTAATTACTGTTTTCATCAAATTGGATTTAGATTTCAGTTGTCTTATCTTGATTTGTGTGGGTTTTTTTTATTAATTTTAATAGTTTTAAAGTTTCTCTTTATTTTATTTTCAAGTCTTAGATTATTCTTCATATACATTTTTTTATTTGATCGACTGAGTTTTAGACTTTTAGATTAATCATGGTATATTTTATACTTTGTAAATGTATACATAAATGTGTGTTATTATTTTTATTACTTTTTTTTTTGTTTATAAAGTCATTGTAAATGTATATAATTCCATTGTAAAGCGCCTTTGAACATTTTATTTTTTGAGAAGGGCGCTATAGAAATGTGGTAATTATTATTATTATTATTATTTTGTTTGGAGCTGTTGTAGATTTTTTGGACTTTTTAATGAAATTGTAAGACGCAAATATTATTCTGAACAACAGATAAATAAAACATATTTTTCAATTTTTATTCATGTGCTCATGACAAGAAAATGAAAAATTCACTATAATATTAAGGGTGGGTAAAAATGTCAACACCAACACATACAACTCTTTCAAAACAAACATTTAATTCAATAAAAAAATGATACATCTGTCAGTAGAACAGTATGTTCAACTATTCTCAGTACTTGAGCAAAGCCTGAAAAAATGTTGAATTTTCTAAGTTCAAAGGGCTATAATTCTTTTAATGTTCAGGTTAGAGTTACGGACCTTGGACAGTGACCTCCTTTTATGTTAGGCTCTCATATAAGTGTGTGAAGTATCAACCCATTCCCTTCAGTAGTCTGGGAGATACCAACTTTAACACACAAACAACTAAAGTGTGACCCAAAAACCAACATTAACACTTGGTTGAGTACAAAAGCTCTCCTTATCCCTTGAATAGTCAATCTTACAATACCTGCATCATCCATATCCATGGCCTTCAGAAGATCTGGTCGTACAGGATTCTTAGCCTTGAAGCAGAGTCTGTTGACATTGGCAAGAGTATCATCCCCTGCTAGTGTTGTTAGATCTATACATGACACAGCTCGTAACTCCCATGCTGCCTGTATAAGTTGAAATCATTATACGGTAATAATGTAACAGTGACAAATACTTTTCTATCATCAGGTGGGATTTTCTTTCAAATCCATTTACAAAATGGAATGCAAACAAGACAGCCATTGTGGCTCTGAGTCGATCACCAGAAACAACTGCTTTTCAGTTTAAGATAAAAGACTACCTCAGACTGCTACAGACAAAGTTTGGTTATCATACATCAATTAGTTCTGTAGAAGAAGATGTCTAAAGTTTTTTTTCTATTTTTAGCTTTAAATAGCTGCCCCTAAAAGGGGCCAATCAAATTAATATGAGCAAACTTGATATAAGACTACGCAAGAATGCTACAGATATGACAGACAAAGTTTGGTTATCATCCATCATTTTATATAGTAGAAGTTGTTTGAATGTTTTTCTGTTTTTAGCTCTGATGACCCCTAAAAGGGGCAAAATCAAATGGCATGAGCAAATTTAAGTGTGACTATCACAAGGATGCTACAGACCAAATTTGAGGTAAATCTGCCCAGTAGTTTCAGAGAAGGAGACGATTGTTGATGCATGATGACGGACAATGGACGACGGACGCTGGAGTATCCCCCTTTGATACTAATAACTCACTCTGAACATTCTGTTCTGGTGAGCTAACAAAAGGGCCATAAAATCAATCACAGGCAATTTTAGTTTTTTTTAGGTTCTGGATGGAGATACATATCAATGCTACTTTCCTCTATTACAGTGAGGCATAATAATTTTTTACTTCCTTAGATAGTCCTGAGCAAACAAAGGTCAAAAATGAATTTTATAATGTTTAAATATTGGTTTTAGAGAATGTCAGATGCTTGTTACCTGAAGAAAGGAGTGATAAATGATAAAATAATCTGTACTAAAAGTAGCAAAATGTAAACAAAGAAGTATTTTGAGTTCTATACAAAATACTTATTTACTATAACTGTACTTATTACCAAAAAGCAACAGATGAAAAAAATGGTTCATGTAATTGGCCAATGAGTAACTTTTTGGATACACCAAAATTAAAAAGCTTTTAAGAAATAAAAATAAAAGTATAATGGGCCTTTAAGAAATTTACTTTACATTACTTAAGCTTACACTTGTATAAAATGGGTATGTGAGAGGGTGGTGTTATCTGTACATATATACCACAAGTAATTCCTAAATACCATAATGGAAGCTGCTAAAAGCAGAGTGAATCAAGAGCTTGATTAAAGTAGCCTGGTGACCTGAGGTAAATGCTGTAAATGCGTTAATGTATATTACAGTCCATTTTACCTAAATTGCTTGGTAAATTAGTCTTTAAAATATACAGAAATATAATATATCAGATATATAAATAACTAGTTCTTGCATTTATAAACTTGATTTACATTTCTGTTTGCAGCAAACATCACAAATAAATCATTATAATTATAGCTTTGTCTATTTTCTACCATGAAAGGTTTTGCTTTTTGTACATAAATATAAGATATATAAATCAATACTTTTCCGTAATTAAGGCCTAAAATAAAATTATGTTTTTTCCCATACTGTTGCCTACCAACTTTTAACAAGAGCTACAGCCTAGCAGAGTCCACCCTCGACTTTTTCTTGTTTCTAAAGTCAAACACATCCAAGGAAGAATATTATAGTCAAGAGAACTCCTAGACAATATAATTTTCTCATCGGCAAGAAAATCTTGATCTTGCGAGAGGCTAAAATTGGCTTAAGGTTGATATTAGCGGAATGTATAAACGACGCTGCAAAACTTTTGCCTTTATCTCAATCCATTGAAAAGTTGCAACACTTTAAAATCAGTTTTGAGGGAAAAAATTCAACGCAAAATTGTGATTTTTGGCCATTTATAGATGTCCCCCCCCCCATTGCTATGGAAACAGGAAATTTAAGATTGGGCATGCTGTTGTCCAGTCAACATTTGTGCCAAGTTTGATCAGTATTGAAGCATTTTTTACAGTTTCATAAATGTAGCAGTTTGAACTTGTAACAGAAGGCTTTTCAATAAAAAACAGCTATTTTTCACAATATGCTCATGCAGTAAAAGGTTAAGTAAGCCTTTAGGTATATGGAGAAAGACATATCCCTACCTGCCACTGTTTTTTGACAGTTCTTCTTAGACCTAACTGTTCTGCTCTTCGTTTTGTTGCTGGCAAGTTAATGTGAACATTCTGTATCCAGGCTGGATCTGTAAAAATATAACATAAAATATGTTATCATAAATTACTAACTGAAAACATGACAGAAATTTTAAGTTACAAAGCTATATTACAAGGTTTGATACATAATTTAATGATAAAAAATGATAATGTTAACCAAACTAGTTACTGTATCCTAAAGATCAAAAATATATATTGTAATTGTTTTTGATATAAGATCAGTTTTCTTTATTAATTTATATTATCAGAGACATAGATAACAGAGATAAGCAGCTCCTATATACTCCATTTAAATATCACTCATGCCTATCAAAAAGTGAAAAATTAGGCATTTTGTAGCAAATAAAACATTATGGATGTACATTTGATCCTTTAATATTATAAACCATTTGAAAAGTAAATCTTTTATCTATTGCTGCATGTTAAAATATTGGTAACTTTCCATGCCTTTCACTTAGAAAAACATGGCAGAACATACCCACTGAGCCAGTTTTTTTTGTCATATGAATAGTTTTGTAACAAAAATTATTAAGTAGTTCTCTTTAAAAATTGATGTAACATTTATTTAAATGGGAACTGTTAATATTTTTATCTGCAGCCATAGACAAATGCATATAAATTAGCTTTCAGAAAATGTATTATTTTAATGATTTTGATATCTGGTAAATAAGTTTTACTTGCTACAAGTTTTAAGTTAAGCAGGCACGTGTGATATTTTGACTGGCTAGGAAGTTGCCTATCTCTGTTATCTATGTCTCTGATATTATGAATAAAAATAGAAAATAAAGACAAATGTAATTATGTATTTGTACAGGTCATCTTGTCACAGTTCTGGGTAAAATAAGTACAACTTTTTGTGCAGATTACATTATAGCCATACATCTATTTCATATGGTAATATAGATCAAAACAAGTTTTCATTCATTGTTTTGCCCTGGCTTATCTGGTCACAGTTGGTTTTATTGGAAAACCCTTACAGTTTTACAAGCCTTATATGCAAGTGTTTTTGTGTATACACACAATGACGATTACCCCAATGTCTACAATGTCATGTTTTGATAACACACAGGTGAAAGTGATTTAAAATGAAAACTTTTTGTACCTACTGATGAAATGACACTTAGATTTTATCTCGTTCACACATCTGTATGATTTGATATATTTTTTTATAGAATGCAAGTAAAAATCAAGCATTAAAACAAGAAATACGGGTACTGCTTTTGTATGGGACATGTTTGCTTGCCATTTGTGGAAATTTATTATAATTTGAACTCTTTTCATATGTGACCAGTAGAGCTCTAGCTGAGTGTGATACTTTCATGCTATAGTGAGCTCGACGAGCTGGCCCGAAGGGCCTGCTCGCAAAGCGAGCTTTACAGTAACACGAGTACCTGCTAAGTGATGGTTTTGAAAACTTTTGTCCGAAGTACCGAATTGGACAAATTGCAACATTTCGAATTACAAGATAACGATAAAAGCTGATGTACTCTGAATGACAATTTCAAAACGACAATTTTAAAACGGAAAATGTAAAATAAAAATGAACAACTATTTTAAACTATCTTACGGTAAAAGAAAACCGAGCTCCCTTTGAGGCTTTGCCTTTTTCCACAGATTTATATTACAAGGATCGGACACTCCCAGTTAACCCTATATAAATGCTTAAATATCTTGTCGTGAACCTGATAAAGGTGCATCGATCGATAATTTACCGGCGCTAAGCTTGAATGCCCGTTCGCAACGAATACCTACTTTACAAAATTCCATACAGCTCTTACATTTATTATCCGATTTTAGAAATTTAAAGGTTGTTTTGAAGAAAAATACTTGTTTAATTCAAATATTTAATTTATTTTTCAAAGGTACAGTTTATCTGTCCGCAATGACGATTAAAAATTTAACTTGACGAAATCTGCGGTAAATTTACATTTTTTTATGTAACAAGCAGCTATTTGAAATTTATTATTACAGTACATTGTACCTACTACCATAATAATTTCAATTTCAAAATAAAAAAGAAGCCAAAGTTAGTTATTCATAGATGATCAAAGATGCAATATTTAAGATTTATTGGGTTATGTAGTCAAATTTATTAACGTACAATAGTTTTACAGGTAATGTATTGTGGCCTTTACAATTCGCTCAGCATGGGAAGAAAATTTATTCATTTCTTTAGTACAAAATAGTGCCGAGATTGTCAATTTTGCCATATTCATAGAATATTTAAATTTCATTCATCATTTATAAAAAAAACAAAAAACATTTATATCATTATTTAAAACTTTTGTAAATCTGTTTTCAAATGTTGATGCAGTGAAGTAGTCAATCATGGTAACAGTAAAGTACTCTCATGTGTCTGTCTCGATTCAGGTCTTAATGTCACTCGTATATTTTAATCCGTATATATATATTTTTTTTATTTGAATGCCTGTAGAAAGATATATATGAAATCCGTGCTTTTTCATTTTAGCTTATAATGACTAAAAGGACCCTCATCAAGCATGGAGTGTCGGACTGATTAACATGATTTTGCCCTTATAAGTACACAATAATAATGAAGGGAGTATTAAGTAAGTGTATTTGGTTGCAAACATGTAAAAACAGAACTGGGTCAAACTTAGTCCAATATATTAGACGTTACGGGTTTGTTATAGTTTTTGTCGGTCAAGCCTGACTTTGCCCAGAAGCAAAAATATCTCAAAGCGACGTCATATTTATAGTATACTGTAATATAGGACTAGGTCAAACTGTCAAAAAGGTTACAATCCAATAAAAGATACATGGCAAACTTCCAAAACAATTAAATCAAAACAAGTGCACTTGGTTACAATCAAGTTATCGAAAAATGCTGTTTTTTGTAAATTACATTGGCAACAGCAGCTGTCACTATCAATAACCATCACAAAATAAAAATAACTTACCGAATTCTACTCCAGGATTTCTAGCTGCCATATTTTTTAAAGGGAAGCTACTCTTCTAAACAACTGATAAAACTCGGTAGTGGTCTCATACCGGAGGAGTAAGATAATTATTTGCAACACCTATCAAAAGCTTCGTTCGTCTTTTATGTTATGCAAAATTTACATGGCTGTGGCGTTTAAAAGGTGTTGTGTTTTTCCTAGTGTACATACAGTTATATATACTAAATTTATCTCCTGTCAGCCACGGATATGACTTTTATTATTATCATTATTATAAAACATTATATCAAGATAAAATTAATAAAATATAATTACTTTGTAAAATATAAGTCATAGCCGGTATTTAAAGTCATATCTGCGGATATGAGTCGTCCGGTATTAAAACATAATTATATACCGCTAAATTTCTAATCGCATCTTTCGTAGTGCAGTAGCCTCTAATTGCTATATATATGTGTTAAGTTGTTTGTTTTTTCTCTCTCCATTCATTACAATTCTAAATACCATATTATATATTAGATCTACAAAAGCCAAACTGCTAGGAGCATAGTTAGAACAACATAATTTTGCGAAAGCAGAAGGTCATTTTTTTAATTAGTGCACGTGTGCGATTGGCCACGTGCGATATCGAAAACTGATCTTGTTCCTTAATTAATACACTCACGTTTCCTTTTTGAATGTGTACACACTTTTATCCGCATATATATATATATAGTCACAAACGTAAATTAGTTATGTTAGTTATTACTGACAGGTCACAAGATCATCCAATAATCAGTTATTCTATACATTTGAAAGAAATGTATCCTGTTTCTAAAAACGAATACGAAGCATTTATTCAATAGGTAGGCTAACATTCTATGCTAATGTTTATAGCCTAAACAAAACGTTTTAATGAACAGTGTGTACAATCAAGTACATTGTTTGTATAAAATTAGAAATAATATAAGAAACTGGGTATATATACATGTATAGTGTAGGCAACCCTTTCATATGGAAAGCCTGGCGGTCCTCCCCTAGAAAACGTGAAAAATGAATGTTTCATGGCGTCTGATGGTACATTAAACAGCACATAACATGCAATATATGGTGTTAAATTCTAGTCGATCTTTGAAAAAAAAATGAATGAATGAATGAATGAATGAATGAATGAATGAATGAATGAATGAATGAATGAATGAATGAATGAATGAAAGAAAGAAAGAAAGAAAGAAAGAAAGACAGACAGAAAGAAAGAAAGAAAGAAGAAAGAAAGAAAAAGAAACAAATAAATAAATTGAGGTTTTTCGTGCATTTTCCTGCGCACACGAGTCTGGAACATACTATAAGTGATAGTATGCCCCAGCACGAGTTAATGTTCACGATTATAGCTTGACTTTCTGTGTGACCTCTCTGCGACGAGGACACTTCGGGAAGATTTCACATAAACTGGAGCTGAAGTTGCTGGTGTGCTAAAATACTCTTTAGTTTAGCCAGTTTTGAAAGAGAGATTTGAACCTCATTTACCTGTTAACTATCTGTTGTATACAAAGCTTGAAATGCCCTCAAGCAATGCTTAATATAAATTATTTTATTAAAGCCGGGTCTTTAGGTATGGACGTATATATGAAAGCTAAATCCATAAGCTATAAATCAGTGGAAAATCTGCTATGGATGCATTATATGTCTATACTTTTAAGACTTTTAAGATGTATTTACTAATTAGAAGAGTTAAGACGGAGTCCTTTCTAAATCCTTTCTGAACATCTCCGTTTTCGGAAATAAACCTCTTTTACATATTTAGAAGCAATACAGAAGTAATTGAAAAGTAATTAAAATTTGATTAATAATAACTTTTTCAGACCATTTATCATTATATTAAAATTAAATTAATTTAAATTTGTCTCAATTACTATTCAAACTTTCAAACATTTTATTCCCATCTTAAGTTACACTAAGTAAACAACATAAACATCATTTTACATGTATAATAATATCAGTGAATAACAGCGGCATATTAAACTAACTTCCAACTTATATGACATTTGAGAAGTAATTAATAGTTAAACCCTTAAAATCAAAGGACTTATTCAGAGCAATACATGTACCAGTGGAGCGGGCTTGTAACTGAAGCGCTCATAAACTGAAGTGTATCAAAAATCACTAGTGAGCTTGAGAATAAAATACAAGAAAAGTAAATGAGAATCCAATATTTGACTGAAGAAATCGGATCTGAAAAATGACGACAAAAAAATCATAAATGTGGTTAAGGGGTATACATCAAAAGCGTAGTACAAACGCCCTGAAATGTTCAAAGCTAAAAACAACACTAAGATGATGAGCATTCCAGAGGCAGCAGACAAGGGCAACAACATTCTAAGGTCAAATGTATGCAATAATATTTTGACCTAACAGGAAATTGGAGTAAATAATCATGAGATTTTGGCTTTCAACTGCATTCCTTCCAGAAAGTGAGGTATTAGCCCTTTAATATAAAAATAAACTAATTACGTCAGAGATAGACTAATAAAGAAAAATATTGCAATAGGAAATTAAAGAATGAGACACAGGATGGTTGACGATGTTATGTCAGCAGGTATAATCAAACTATGTAAAGCAGAATCAGAAAACAGAAAATGAGTATTTTTCATTTTCTGTTCTGCAGCGTTTGATATGACACAAATAATCGAATTAATAATCAACATATCAAAGTTGGTTTGTTGAAAAATATCAGTAAAGTTATTGCTCCTGCCAAGACCCGCTCACTCAAAAGCACGAGATACATTAAATGCATTATAAACTGGCAATGATGGCAGAACTATTTTCATATTTCCAGCTCTTTAACAGGTAGAATTTTATCACCTATTAAACAAAAAAACTACTCAGATTAGACTATGAATGTTTGGGTTCTTTTTGTCTTTCATACAATTTACAAGTGACAATATGTCACAGAAACTCGCTGATTTATACATGTATTTACAAGAATATATCTTCATCTATAGAAAATATTTTTATCAAGAAATACCAGTACAAATATGATTCATTTCATATTGAAATTAATTATAAAATGTTATAATAATTTATTTTTTATATTATTTATGGTATAATATTTTATTAATATCTTGTCTTTAAAAGAATATTGAAGTTGTCATTTTCATTTTATTCACTTGTTTTAAAAGCGTTAGGAAAAAATGGAAAATCAAAATAAATTATATTTAGCATATGCGCTTTATTATGGACAAAACTGTATTGTCAATCTTTATTTAAAATTAGCAAGATCACCTTATTATTCATTTATAGATGTTGATAAACGAATCGGTTAAGGATAAAATGTTTGTTTTGTTTGCTGTGTGTATCGATATATGTTTATGCATATTGTTCTTTGTTTGCTCTCAATGCTTGTTAGTTCAATCATGTATCTACTCATGATTATCTGTAGTTAAGGCCACAAAATAAAATCTTTAAATAACGACAAAAACGGCAACAAATTGAAAATGTTGCAGGCCCGGTTTGTTTGAGCCTGTTTGCCCCCAAAACCGGATCAAACAGAATTCAATATTTAAACACGAAAATGGTGACATATAATAAGAACAACAACAACAACAACGACGACGACGACGACGATGATGATGATGATGAAAGAAATCTCCGCAGACATTTTCATTCAGTCGTTTTCATAAAACCTACTGTGTGACACGTTATTTCAATTCCATGAAAATCGGCGTATGGTCACCAAATAAAATAACGTCTGTGCCCTAAACGAGAAAACAACTGACCTCAGAAAACTAACTTCTATACCAGAACGTAGGTAAGACTATTTTATTGTATCAAGTAATTTGTATCAGTATGTATGGAAATGAAATATTGATATATTTTATAGGCCTTATGAGTCAATAATACATCTAGATATTTGTTTTGTTCCAGTAAGTCATATAGAAAAGGTAAACAGAAATCTCATATTGCTCTTTTATATGACATTGAACCTACGACGATTCGTATCCAATAAGTTAACGTAACGTGTGTTTCTACTCACGTGCCAGTTCGTGATTGAAATATTTCACGGAGAGGGCAACTAAGGTTCTCTTCATCTACTAAAGCTGGAAAGTCGCCAAATGATATTTACAGTAATGGTGCAATGTAAAATAGTAAACATATATGGCATTTTGAGTCTTTGATATTATAAATAAGAAAAAATAGATGACATAAAATTACAATATTGTTTACCAGATTACGTTTTAGATATAGAAATATAAAAAATAGATTTTGTTATAAATGAAAAACATTTTTTTAATATTTATTTTAGAAACATTTTAATGGAAACAAGAGATAAGACTATTCTTACAAGGAAAGAAATACCTATGATAAGCAAACGATGGAAGAAATTATTTTTTTTATCAAAAACAAGTTGTCAACCGGTAATAAAGACAATCTATAGACCTTTTTACAATACGGTTCTTCCATAGCAACCGATGTTGCATTTCACGCATGCGCACTCTGCGTAGGGCAAACTCGCAATAAAATTAACAACAGTGTATGATACTTTAAGGCTTTAAAAGTCGTGATTCCATGTTCTGGCAACCAGAAAACAGTGATTTTGGGATGACTTAAAGCGGTAAGTACTTAAAACGTTAATTGATATTTATAACAGATATAATACATATGCGGGACTAATAATTAAATGGCCAAAAGGCGCATACAAAAGTCATCTGTTTAAGTTATCATTAGACGATTTATTCATCCGTATTTAAAATTTAAATTTAAACAGCTGGGTGTTAAAGATTAAAATTTATTACCCCTGTATTACATTATATTACACAGTGTGTATTGTATACTTCCTTTACACAGTATATAAACGATTTGTACCCCAACCGGATCTTGTGAGAAGATCTCAACATCAGTTCAGTACAAACAGGCGGGGTGACCAATAAAACTTTTTAAGACGGTTTGCATTTAATCTGAGACGGTATGAAAACATTTGAATCATATTAAGAAATGTTTTTTCTTTGCATATAGATACATTTATATCCAGATTCTTTGCTCTTCGCTTCGTGTTTTGTTTATGTCAACACACGCCGATTACACAAGCAAATTTATGCCTAAAATTGTTTTATTTCACTTTAACTCGTATCTGAATCTTAACTTTATTGTCTAAACTTGTCTTACCGCACAGACACTTGTGTGGATATCTTTGAATATTGATAAAAACACAGAAAGTAATAGAAGCGAACATTCTGATAACTGTACCCGTCTTGCTAAAACAATTTTTATGATCTGTACCCTCCTTTTGTTTTCACTGAACCATAACTTGCGAGTCACTTTTGATGATTTTTATTGTTTTTGTCCTATGTTCCAAATTATATCTTGCAGAATATGAAGTTATTGTGTCACAAGAGCATGACACATCTTTTAGTTCTATACAAGTAACCAATACTGCACATGAACGGACATTCACCATGTTCTCACTTTCCATGGAAATACAAGCATGAAGTAGCTGGTAATACGAATTAGAAAGAAAATTAATTCTTGACCAACAAATCTTATCTTCATTTGCCATTCATTTTTCTTTGAAAAGATATAAAGCTAAGATGTAACATAAGTACTATAAACGTTTCTACTTTTAAGTTCAACGGCATTGTTGTTAGTCTTGACGCGACCGTTATATAACGTCACATATCAATCCATCCTCCTCGAAAGATCATCACATGATTACTTATTTCAACATGAAAGCTTTACACGTACCGTCGATTCCATTATGCTTTTTGAAACACGGTTTTATATTCTCATAAATGCCTTGCATTTCTATTTCTTACATGCGCGGCTAGGATCACTCATAATAAATCATTTTAAGGATTTTCCTGCATATTGTTGTTAAATGTGTAAAAGGTAGTTTTCACTCTTGCAAGTTTATTTCCACTTATTTTTAAAAAGTTAACAGTCTTGCCATTGTCTAAGACAACCTGTTAGTTTTCTTTTCAGACAACTTGAAAAGTTTATTTAGTGATCTTAAGTCAAAATATATATATATATCTATAAATTGCCATATACCTGTATTTCAGATGGATTTGGATGAATCATTTGTAGTTGAGGGTCTTGACAGTAGCTTTCGTGTAACAAACATTCCCCTGAAAACTTAAATGTCGGATCTGTGGAATAATTTGACTTCAAGTTTAAACTTAAACTCTTAGTCATCTGTACTATAAACGTATCTTTGGTCGATGTGTGAACATCTTTAACAGGCGTTTTGATTTTTTGATATTTATTGATTGGAGATTATTTTTCAAGTCGTTCTTGTCTTGAAACTTTTACTGTTTTTGTAATATCATTTGCTTTAAAAGTCCTTTTTAATCTTGTCAATTCTTTTGGAATAATTCTTACGTCTTTGGAGTATGATTTTAATGTTTATATTATTGTTGTCAAACTGAGAAATTGTTATTTTAAGCTTTTGTTCTTATGTCATAATTGTGAACAATAGTGTTTCCGATTTTTTTAAGAGAAAGGGGGCAATTAAGACAACTGAATTCTTCCATTCTGCCTGTCAATAAACATATAAATACGTTAAATGATAACCGTTCTCTCCATTAAATCTTTTAAAATACTCACAAGTCAGGGTACAGATAAAATTCGTAAACTCACAAGTAGGGTTCAGTTTACGGAATTGACCTCCTTGGTTAAACTCTTAATTTAATGTTCAAAATACAGCATTTTTTTTGCAGATGACTAAATTATCGTTTGTTATTGATTATTTTAGTAGTCCGATATCACGATTCAATGTTTAACTAAATAAACTTTGAAATAAGACAGATTTTTGTTCGTGTTCAGTGTTGATCACATAAAAGCAGTTCGTGAGTTTCGATTATTTTTTTAGCTTTAATGTTAACATCTTTATTTTGCATAATTTAAACGTTAAATAAAGTTTCTCTTCTACGATATAAATAAAGATTTACTAACCAAAAGTCCATAAGTATCAATATAAATACCAATATATTAAATAAGTCAAGCGTCAGAAAATGGTTGACACTGACATCTTCTCACAAGATCCGGTTGGGGTTCAAATCGTTTATATACTGTGAATAATGACGGTGAACACTTTAGCTACATTAACACCATGCACTTTTATATGGCCGAGTGAACCGTGTACCGAAATGTAGCTGCTTCGGTTGACGCAACGGGGATTTTTTGGCGCAAATGGCACACATTTTACAAAAGTTTGATTTTCTTAAAATATTGTAGTTGGAGGCATGTAGCTTTATATTCTGTTTATTCCAATCAAATGAAATAAAACATTTTTATGTAAATCCTGGATTTAAAATTGTCTGATTAACATTCTTTATGCCCGTTTTGGAAAATGTAGAGGAAATGTTTCCATATACTTACCAAAACATTTACCGAAAATTTGCTTATTGAATTTTACAAGAAAATTTCATTTTGATACTACTTTTCATTTATTTTAAATTTAGTTCCCTTTGTAGAAAAAGTATCCCTAAAGCGCCAAGAAAAATAGTCCATTTCTCAGGCATATACTCTTTCAGAACATTAAAAAATGAAGTGTAAAACAAACTTTCATTATGATATTATATATTCAATTTATATAATAAAATCTATTTTGTTAAATGATTGTCATTTATAACCATTCATTGTTTCTTTTTTCCAAATATTTTCAATTAAACAAATCTTCTAAAGCAGCAATTAGACCTCTCGCATGCTTCTTTTCTTATAACCTCGACTTCCGCTAAAATTAACAGTATAAAGAAATGAATATAGGCAGAATTTTCATTGGTAATTTTAACTATACACATATAGTTAAAAACAATGATACCCCTGGGGCGGTGCCACTTTTGACCCAAGGGCTTTTATTTGAACAAACTCGGTAGACACTCATTAGAAGATGTTTCATGCTAAATATCTTAGCTCTAGCTATTTGAGTTCTTTAAAAGAATATTTTTTAAGTTTTTACTATATGCTTATAGGGAAATTCAATGACCCACTAGGGCGGGACCAATTTTGACCCCAGGGCTTATATTTGAGAAGACTTGGTAGACACTCACTAGAAAATGTTTCATGCCAAGTATCTTAGCTCTAGCTCTTTGGCTTTTTTAAAAGAATATATTTAAAGTTTTTTCTTTCGGTTGTAATGGCAACCAGAGTTCTACATAGTATTAAACTCTTTGAACAACTTTTAAAGGTGACCACCAAAGGAACATTCCCGTGAAGTTTGGATGAAATTGGCTTAGTGGTTAATGAGGTGATGTCGTTTAAAGTAAACGTTTTCGGAAGGACGGACCAAGGACGGACGCCGGACGAAAGGCGATCACAAAAGCTCACCTTGTCACTTTGTGACAGGTGAGCTAAAAAGCCCCTATTTAAAAAGGGAGTATTGAATAATCATTTGATTTAGATGATTAAGACAAGAGCATTTTTGTCTATTTTTTTTACTGAGGAATGTTTGCTTTTCTATTTTTCATGTCTATTATATATACATGCAAGAAGTAAAACACTGTTGTGATATTGTACTGTTTAATGTTTTTACATATGTAAATGTCCGTGAAATAACATTAAATTCACAGTTCTACTTCCTCTAGTCTTTTAAATACGTCAGCTTTCATATTGTCAGCCAGTTGACCAATAACATCGGAATGGGACCGGCGAAAATCGGTGCATTTAGTCGTGTTTGTCATATGAAACAGATACATTTCTGAACGGCTAACATGTGTGGAAGTTGTATTCAACCATTCCTCTCTACAGTGTCTATAATGATGTATAACGGCTTCACTCACGTTCGCCACCACATAACTGAAAAAGTAAGAAAATACTTTGACAAATAAGCTGGGCATGTTCTTTAATTTTCCTTTTTTCATTATAATGGTTAAAGAAGCATTTGTTTGCACATCAAATATAGCTTGCGCTACTCGGGTGTCTGATAAAAATCAAAGGGCTGCAGCTCTGTTGTATTTTCTGATCTTTGCAATCTAAATCATACAGACTATCTGTATGTACTTTCCTGTATAAGTTTATTTTCATTTACTATCATTCATCTTACGCGGCGACAGCGTTATGATTTTCTTCTAAAAAAGTTTGAGATTGATACATATGGAATTTTGCATGAAAAAAATAGAATTGCCTCGACTAGGATTTGAACCATAGGCCTCTCACACCCTCAACGAGACCGCTTACCTCTGCACCACGGCCAAGTTATACATATGTACCTTGAATAAAAACGAATACATTATGTAATTCTAAATTGAGAATGTCCATTTTGTGTTTTTAATCCTTATTAATTTCGAGGTATTTTGTTTACGATAAACGTGTTGTTTAACACTGATGAAATTAATTTAGCCAAAACAGTCCGACATGTATATATATATGTATTCCACTACTCGACATTTGTACTATGCTCTGGAGTATTTGGTAATCGGCATAGCTAAAATAGCATTTTCATTGATTAAAGTGATATTCATGATAACCCGAAGCTTTACGGAAATAGCCGAACATTTTTCATTGGGTAAAAAAGATATTCATCCGCGAAATTTGTGATTGTAACCTCATATTTTTATTGACTAATTTAAACTTTTAATGCACTGTAATTCGTTAAATGCCTACATTAAAAAATATTCTTTCTTTTAAATTGCTGGTTTTTACGCAGTTTTGAGAGATAACTACTTTGCGTTGTTAGGACTGTGAGAAAATTTTGTGTTAGACCGTGGATGTTAGCTATGTATTTACTGATCTTACGATCAGAAAATACAACAAGAGGGCCATGATGGCCCTGAGGTCGCTCACCTGTATATAGGCCCCCCCCCAACCCCCACCCCCCCAACGTTGCAGAGCCAATTTAACCCAAGGGCTTTTATTTGCACAAACTTGGTAGACACCCATAAGAAGATGTTTCATGCTAAACATTTAAGCTCTAGCTCATTGGGCTTTTTAAAAGAAGATTTTTTTAAAGTTTTTACTATACACATATAGTTAAAACAATGACACCCCATGGGCCGGGCCAGTTTTGACCCCAGGGCTTTTATTTGAACAAACTTTGTAGACACTTACTAGAAGATGTTTCATGCTTAATATCTAAACTCTAGCTATTTGGGTTTTTTCAAAGAAGATTTAAAGTTTTTGCTAAACACATATAAAGAAAATCAATGACCCCCGGGGCGGAGCCAATTTTGACCCCTGGGCTTGTATTTGAACAAACTTGGTAGACACCTATTAGAACATGTTTGATGCTCAATATCTTAGCCATAGCTCTTTGAGTTCTTTAAAAGAAGATTTTTTAAGTTTTTACTATATGCATATAGGGAAAATCAATGACCCCCCGGGGCGGGGCCAATTTTCACCCCAGGGCTTTTATTTGAACAAACTTGGTAGACACCATTAGAACATGTTTCATGCTAAATATCTTAGCTCTAGCTCTTTGGGTTCTTTAAAAGAAGATTTTTTAAGTTTTTACTATATGCATATAGGGAAAATCAATGACCCCCCGGGGCGGGGCCAATTTTGACCCCAGGGCTTTTATTTGAACAAACTTGGTAGACACACACTAGAAGATGTTTCATGCCAAATATCTAAGCTCTAGCTCTTTGAGTTCTTTAAAAGAAGATTTTAAGTTTTTTACTATATGCATATAGGGAAAATCAATGACCCCCGGGGCGGGGCCAATTTTCACCCAAGGGCTTTTATTTGAACAAACTTTGTACACACTCACTAGAAGATGTTTCATGCTTAATATCTAAACTCTAGCTATCTGGGTTTTTTCAAAGAAGATTTTATAAGCTTTTGCTATACACATATAAGGAAATCAATGACCCCCGGGGCGGGGCCAATTTTGACCCCAGGGCTTTTATTTGAACAAACTTGGTAGACACCTATTAGAACATGTTTGATGCTAAATATCTTAGCTCTAGCTCTTTAAGTTCTTTAAAAGAAGATTTTTTAAGTTTTTACTATATGCATATAGGGAAAATCAATGACCCCCCGGGGCGGGGCCAATTTTCACCCCAGGGTTTTTAGTTGAACAAACTTGGTAGACATTCATTAGAACATGTTTCATGCTAAATATCTTGGCTCTAGCTCTTTGGGTTCTTTAAAAGAAGATTTTTTAAGTTTTTACTATATGCATATAGGGAAAATCAATGACCCCCTGGGGCGGGGCCAATTTTGACCCCAGGGCTTTTATTTGAACAAACTTGGTAGACACTTACTAGAAGATGTTTCATGCCAAATATCTAAGCTCTAGCTCTTAGGGTTTTTTAAAAGAAGATATTTAAAGTTTTTTCTTTCGGTTGCCATGGCAACCAGAGTTCTGCATGGAATTAAATTCTTTGAACAATTTTTAAAGGTGACCACCAAAGGAACATTCCTGTGAAGTTTGGATGAAATTGGCCTAGTGGTTTATGAGGAGATGTCATTTAAAGTAAAAGTTTACGGACGACGGACGGACGACGGACGACGGACGGACGCCGGACGAAAAGCGATCACAAAAGCTCACCCTGTCACTTTGTGACAGGTGAGCTAAAAAAAGCACTTTTTACGATTAACGAAAAATTTGTTATGTTGCTGTCACTATGCTGTACATTTAATGTAAAACTCAACTTAAGCGAAAATAAACCCAACTTTAGACTAAACAATTAATCAGTAGTGATCAAGGGGCAAGGAAAAGAGAAATTAATTATGGATGAACATTTAAATGTATTACTTTTACGTTTTAAATAAGCCGTTTTCATTGAATTTATGCTTGTTGAGTCGTCCTTGTCAACTTAGGTTGGAGGATCATCCCATACTTACCTTACAAAATCACTTTGCATATACATTTAAAGTTGATATAAAATAATACAAGAAGACAAGATGTTAATTGCATTGACTTTGGTCATATCCTAATCGATTTCCCCTTTTTGGATAAAAAAAAGCTTGAAAAAGATAGATGGTTTGGATTGGTAGTGTTTGCATTTGCAAGTAAAAGTATATAGTTGATTGATTTATTATCATGGATACATCATATTTAGTTATTGTTATTGATGAATTTAAACACTTCGTTCCAATACTGTTGTCTATATAGACATTCTCAAAACAAATGATCGATAACAAAAAGAACATAAAGTTGATCCGAAGATTTTAGATTCATGTAAAAAAAAAAGTTTGTTGCCACATATCTATGGATAAACTTGTATTGAACATTTCAAAGTTCAGTGTCCCTGCATCATGAAAAAGTGAAATATTTATTGCTTTCCATTTCAAATTATTGTTAAGGTTTTGCTCCCATTTATAATTTAGATTTTTCACTTGGTTTATTTTTTTAAATTTGAATCCTTGTGCGAGTTTTGCTTACGCTGTTAAACTTTGTGTTTTCAAACAGTTATGAAAATTTCTAAAATGTCGTTTTTCAAAGCTTTCATGACAAGTGTTTTAGTGACTGATACAATGATTTTAGTACATGTATTACAAATATTCATATTCTATTTACATTAGAATGGTTCTGTATTTGCACGAATGTTTTCAATTTATTTTCATATGTGTTGAATATTTCTGAAATATGCAAAATATTTTTGGTAATCCAAGGTGTATTACATGATAATTTGCCATCAATTTCGCTATTGTCGTAAACGTATATGAGCCTAGGGAGTTAGAAACGATAATTAAATTACATTGTGAAACCCTGTAACGGATAAGCTCCATGAGTCCACACACTTCCTTGTCGTATATATACACCCTTATTTCTGTCATTCATTGGAAATGTACAGTTGCTGTATCGTCCGATATGAAGCGGATGGCTTTTGTTTGACGGTCCCCACGTATATGCACGGATTCTAACGCAAAAGAACAACGCTCCAACATTCTCTTTCCTAAACTTATTTTCCTAGAAAAAAACAACAACAAAAAACAAATGATGCATATAATGTTTACGCGAGTGTAGGCACTAAGCGCAAAAAAAAAAATGCGGCATTGGCACCATTTACATATTCGTGGAATAAGATGTATAAATAATATCTGTCAAATGTTGCGGTTCGGATCGGACTATGGGCGGGTTCCCGAAGGACGGATATTCCGATCCGAACCGCAAACATGTGTCAGATATTTTTCTTGCATATTTTACCAGATTTCTTCATATCTGAAATTATTTTTCTTAACAAAACAATTTTCCATGAACATTTTTGTCATTACACCCGTAACTTTTTTCTTACAACAGCATATGAAATTACAACTTCAGTCATAACGGCGAAATAAGGCCATCCTAAGCATACCATGGTATAGCACGCGACTCACCTGGCTTCCACAGATGAAATTTCCGGCATGGGTAGAACTAACGGAATCACCAGTCTATATGCAAGACATTCTACTCAGTTCTTTTGGAAAGGTTTTGATTTAAATTTGTAATGTTGAATACGAAAAACTGACTATTCATTCTATGTTAATGATAGAGACATGAAGCCAATTCCGATAGAGTAAATAATAATGTACATAGAATACACTTTGTTATATTTATTTATACGCCGGATGTCCCGCCACTTTAAAAGTGACTTACAAAGTAAATTTTCCAAGCATTTTTGAAATGTTTCGTTCTCGGTAGTAAGAACTCATCTGTATCGACGACTGCAACATAATCATAATTTTTAAGTCGTTCCTGGCAGTCAAATAACACCACTTGTTCATCATTCAAGTATTGAGAGTTCTCACCAATGTTGCGTTTAATGATATCTGAAAATATTCGTTAACATGTCGTTTAATATCAGATAAACATATAGTTTCAAGTATAGTTGTGAAAATTGTTTTATGGTTTCCAAAATATATTTTTGATTGCTTGCTAGTTTCCGTTTCCTTAGTCGGGAGAGGGATATCAAAATGACTTCGTTTTTCAAGACAAACGGGTACATGGCAAAATGAGTAACTATATTTTCTAATAATTCTGAACAAAACAAACAGAAAATTTATAACGACATCCTTCCGAATTAACTTAAAAAGTTGCTCATTTTCATAAACTTTTTTTTGTGAACTCTAAATTGTTCTTTTAAGAAGATATCGAATAGCTACCATTGAATGTCTCATTCATTTTATTTCCCATGTGTATATACCTTACCTTTCTCGGGAAAGTCGAAGTCATAAACCTGAGCCATTCCACTTCTTTCATAAAATTTTAAAACCTTAGCTGCTTTTGAATTTAATTGGTAGGTATATGCTATAACCTTGTCAACACCAAATAATTTATGGATCTCAAACCATTCTATCAGCCGTTGAGCATCTAAAGATCCATATGTAAGTTTTACACATACACCAACATTCCGACTTCTTAGTAATAGAAAGAGCACCGAAACACGAGGCTATCTGATTTGTACGAGGGGGCGTAGCCCCCGAGTATAAATCAGATTGCCGAGTGTTTTGGTGTTCTTTCTCTTTTGTATCATAGTCAAACATGACAGCACGTTCCCTGTTGTCATAATATGAAACCCCAGAATAAATTAACCAATGAACGAGCAGATGAATATGATAGTTCTGCCCCTTTCCCTTTCTCTGCCGTCACAATATGTAAACCCCGGCAAAAATGAACCAATCCACGGGCATTATCTGGAGTGCGGGTAACTGATACCTGCACTCCAGTTACCGCACTGTGCATGTATATGTATACGATTTAACTCTGACACTTTTTCAACAGAAAGGTCCCCAAACTATGATACAATATTTTTAGGACTTCTATGTTTTATGATTGTAGGTGAGATATAGAATACGTTTTCCTCTGGACAAGTTGCATTCTTATCAGCTAAGATCGTGATCGAAGAAATATCTTTAATATCAAAGTTAATTGGGCATTTGAACTGTTTTGCCTGTAAATTAAAGTCTTCTAGAAAATAAACCCAATGAGATTTATTCCAAGATAGAACGGAGACGAACATGCCATTCTTTAATCTGAAGCAACATTTAAAATCATAAGAGGATCCGCTTTTATGTTCCCATCCAGTGACGATAGCTGTTGGAGATGCTTCAGTAATATTTTGTGTTTGATTATGTTTTAATGCCTGATCGTTTTCTATATGGGCAATAATGGCAGAAAATAAATATATTCGGCCAGTTTTAGTTTTTATGTAAGATGGCACTATTTTTGCAGTCATCTCTCGATTTGTGTTACAGTGTGTAACATTTATTTCTAGTTGTCCGATAACTTCACTTTGCTGAAATAATAAAAAAAATATTTGCGTTCATAAAAACCTGGTTTATTTATTAATATCAAATCGTTTATAGTAGCTATAATAAGATTTCAAGATTTTCAAGATTTTATTCAATCAAACCAGAAGGTCATAAACCCATGTGGTACATATATTACAAATAAATTTTGAACAATATATAATATTACAAAATATACATGCATAATATCTGAACATACCTCTACATGTATCTAGTATATGTACACAATCATTTTAGTCTCTTATATATATATATGTGTTCATAAATTTCAATAGAAAGGGGACATAACTATACATGAAACGCAAATTCACATTAATTTGTGTTATCTCCCTTGCACTGAGGCGTATTTATAATATAATTTATCAAATTTTCGATTAGTGAGACTTTCTAATTATGTGTCATATATTATCTACTCATATATTGTTGTAATCATTAATATAACTATTTTGCTTCAAAAACCCATACAATTCTGATTCTGAATAAAAACCGTATCATGCATAAGAATAGAGACTAACAAATTACACGTTTTGAATATTGTTTTGGTATAATAATCGCATTTGCTGTTATATATATATTTTTTTTTAATGTTGTCGAACTGTATGAGTATTTTAGCTTTACCGACAAATAACGAAAGAACGAAAGTGGTAAAACTTTGACTTGAATTGAACTTAAAAGCGTAATAATGATGAGCACATAAAATGCGTATAATATGTGACTACACCCTTAATTTGAAGTTTCACCCGAAACGAAAGTTGTGAAACTTCAACACAAGGTATCATTTTATTTAACAATTATTATCTCATGTAAAGAAAGTGAGGTTTACATAATAGGGTATAATTATTCAAACACGTCATACACTACATTTTTACTTATATAAAAATATACCATATCAAATCGATAATAACATGAAAGCATACACACTAAATACTGCATTTCTTGTTACAGTGAAGTAATTTTAGCATTCAAAGCATTAATTACCATATAACACAGTTTTTCTCAAAGTAAAAGCCTTTTCAATATACAATGATAAATTCTTAAGGATTTGCTTTTTATCGTTCATTAACAATTCTATAATATAAATAGACAAAACTAGCTTGAAATGAACGAGTACTGGATCTGATTGCACAATGGTACGCTTTTAACTTTGGGACCATATGCCGCTTTTCATAGAATGACACATACGTGTCACATTGAAGATTCCATGATGACCGAAGAATATGAAGACATATGCAGGTGTTTCTAAACTCAAAGTTTCACCATTAACATGTTTAAATTTTGAGTTATGTTTAAGCCGGTGCTAGAGATACGTGGACGGTAACCTGTACTTTCCAGAACCGACTAGGAATAGGCTCAATCAATTCTTTTTATTTTCCGTTTTGGGCGTACTTACGTACGCAGGGTTTCTTTTCTTTTTCCTGCAATATCCCATAGTATCCTTTAAAACATTATATAGATCCACTTTTACTTTACTCTATTGATACGGACTGTTAAAGCATATATAGTATATATGTAGGTATAAAAATTGCAAACATGTCTGTTTTTTTTCTCAATTATTTAACATGCTTTGGAAATTTCCAGGAAGTCATATTACAGTTAAAACAGAGGTTAGTTTTGAAATATGTGAAAATATACAGGGACTATCTTATCTGTGACTGGAAATGAGTTAAAGTATATAGAACGTTATATTACCCTAAAAACAAAGATTATTCTTGAAATGTGTGTAAATATAAAGGAAGATATATTACCTTTAAAACAGAGGTCAGACTGGAAATTAGTTTAAATTTTGTAGGAGCAAGAAAGATAACTATTATCACCGCAGCTATATACGCCATAATATTTCTCTGCCGGCAAATTCTGTAAAAGTCGCAACAGAACCGTCTCCTCATATAGCGAACCTATAAAACAACAATACATTATTTTCATATTTAAATAATTGGTCATACAAAAGCTGTAAATAAATCTAGAAATAAGAATAATACTTTACATCAGACAGTATCAAATTGTATTCATTTCACACGAGGTGTCATAAAATAACATTGAAATGGACATATAAATGTAACAGCGTCTTTACTCTTTACTCATTCATTATTAACGTACAGAAACTAGTCTATAGATAGGATTGTGTAATAACGCGATGTGATAAAATTGTAAACCGTTTAGCATGTCTGTTTCGAAGAATTAGTCAAGCTATTATGATTACTGCGTCGTCGTTGTTGTCGGCGTGAAATATTCGCAATTGCAAGACAAGAAACATTTTTCTGAAAGCTATATTTCTCGGAGATGTGCCCATTTTAAGCATAACTGCTTATAAAGTAGAACGATCTTAAAGCTATCGAAGGGACAGGCAAAAACCTGAAATACTTAATTATCATGACAAAACAAAGTTTAAAAACAAGGGACCTTATCAATACTCTAGCAGTTGTGCTCCTATATTCATCTTTTTTAATATTGAATATCTGTACAAATTGGTTATTAGGAGCTGTATTAAAAAACTATCTAATTGTATTTATTGATAATGGGGAATGGGGACAAGGTGCATCTGTAGTACATATAAGACATAACTAAATAAGCAGTATTTCTAGAGTAATGGCATTTTCAACGTTGAAAATAATCATACGATTTTCATTAATACCAATAATTTGAACATTTACACTCACAAAGCTTTTCAACTTAATGAAAAGCGAAGTACATGATAGCCATAGAATAAATAAATTTTAGAATAGAACAAAGGCGCCGCAATGCGACGAAAACAAGGTTTTAACGACCAGGCAGTCAATAGGTCAAAGTGCACTGAAAGTATCGAGTAGAAGCTGAAAATTCTATTGTAAGCAAATGACACTGAATTTGCTTCCAGATATCTAAGAGGCAATCCAAAGCTGCCACTCAGCATGTTTGGTGTCAAAAGGTCAAAGCAAACTCAAGTTTTAACATGAAAACTAAATACATTAACCTTGATCACAGACACCTGGGTAGCAATCCCAAGCTGCCTCTTGATATAAGCTACCCATTCATCAAGTTCGGTGTCAATAGGCCAAAGCAAACTCAAGTTTCTGAGCAGAAACTGAATTTCTATTTTTAGTAACAGTGACATTGACATTGATCACAGGCACATGTAAGGCTGAGCCCACGTTTACAATTTTTTGTAAACGTTTACACGACTGCTAAGAACCGAAACGATACCGTTTAAACGGTGGTACCTCTATGTACTATACACACCATGTATTTGAGTCGCCAAATGATGTCTTTCTTTCTATTTTTAATACATGTACAAATAAAGAATGTGCAAGGCTCATCACGATAGAGTCAGCACACATTTTTTGCATTGTAACCCCATCTTTTACCAAAAATGTATTATGTCACGAGCAATTTTGCACGGTAATGCTGTGTGGAGGGTTGTAAACACCCATTTTCCGTTTGTTTACTTTGGAATAAACCACTAGAATTGATAAAATCCATGATTACAGGCAATGATTAAGAAATTTTGTAAGACAGTATGGTCATTTCGATTAAACGGTAAACAATATCGTAAACGTTTATGAATGAAAATCGAAACGAATCCGTTTAAACGTGTAATCGTGGGGGCCTTAGGCACATGGGTAGCAATCCTAAGCTGCCTCTTGATATTAGCTATCCATACATCAAGTTTGGTGTCAATAGGCCAAAGCAAACTCAAGTTATTGAGAGGAAACTGAATTTCTATTTGTAGTAACAGTGACCTTGACCTTGATCACAGACACCTGGGTAGCAATCCCAAGCTGCCTCTTGATATAAGCTATCCATACACCAAGTTAGGTGTCAATAGGCCAGAGCAAACTCAGGTTATTGAGCGGAAACTGAATTTCTATTTTTAGTAACAGTGACCTTGACCTTGATCACAGACACCTGGATAGCAATCCCAAGCTGCCTCTTGATATAAGCTATCCATACACCAAGTTTGGTGTCAATAAGCCAAAGCAAATCCAAGTTTCAGAGCAGCAACTGGATTTCTATTTTTAGTAACAGTGACCTTGACCTTGATCACAGACACCTGGATAGCAACATCAAGCTGCCTCTTAATATAAGCTATCCATACACCAAGTTTGGTGTCAATAGGCCAAAGCAAACTCAAGTTATTGAGCGGAAACTGAATTTCTATTTTTAGTAACAGTGACCTTTACTTGATCACAGACATCTTGGTAGCAATCCCAAGCTGCCTCTTGATACAAGCTATCCATACACCAAGTTTGGTGTCAATAGGCCAAAGCAAACTTAAGTTATTGAGCGGATACTGAATTTTTATTTTTAGCAACAGTGCCCTTGACCTTGATCACAGACACCTGGGTAGCAATCCCAAGCTGCTTCTTGATATAAGCTACCTACATACTAAGTTTGGTGTCAATAGGCCAAAGCAAACTAATGTTATTGAGCGGAAACCAAAAGTTTTCGGCATTACAATAACCCGGTTTTCGTTGAAAACCTGGTTATTGATCCTCTATATAAGTTCAACCACATGCAACTTTTTTTTAAGAAATTCGAGTCTAGACATAAACATTTATTGACAAAGTTTGCTACAGGATAAACAGTTCCATTATTCTCAATAAACATTATATACACAACCTGTTCTGACTTTTTGGAGTTTTAAAGTTTATTGCCTTTTCAAATATACGAGCTATTAAGAGAGTTCTTTCAAAATCATAAATTAACATATCACTATAAAATGTTCTTCCGTTCCGATATCTTGAAATAGACAACATTTCCAAATTCTATCTTTGACAGGAATATTTCGATATCTTCCAGTTTCTACTTTTAGTTTATGAGCATTAATATAAATTAAATATCATGAAACTTAATTATTTTAGTCGTGGCTCTTTTATCAAAGAAGTAATATGACTCCATGTGGTGCACTTGTTGTAACCTCCTCTTCTTACTTTTCTAAAAAAGGAAGGAACTATTTTCCAACACAGCATGGCTGCCTACAGTCCTATGTCAAGAAGACCATAATTTTTCTAACTGAATGTATCGAAATTCTACACTCCCTTACTTTAACCATTGGAGCAAACTGTGAGGTTGTTGTGGCTGATTCGTTTGCAGGTCCTGTTAGCCTTGTCGTGTCATTCTGACAAGTAACTGAGAAGTAATAAGCAAAGGTTAGTCAATTAAATTTTGTTATGAACATTGCCAATAGCTCGTAGATGATTTTGAGTTCAGTAGGTCAAGGTCGAAATTCCAGGACCCGGTGACATTGACCACTGAAACGCTTTGGTATACAGTCCTTATATGAAAGATGAAGGTTGTGTATGACTAATAGATGACCTCCATAAATGTTGAGGTTAGTAGATCAAATACTCAAGGTCACCGAAACATCGGTCACTAAACAATTATCAGACCAATTGCTGAAGGCACTTTAGTCTACATTTCTATGACTTAGTGTGTATAGTTTAATATTATTTGATAAAAAACAATACTTTTAAAGACATTGCTCTGGCCATAGGACGAATCTTATTAATGTCTCATTAGGTCAATGTCCCAGCGATACCCTGTGTAAAATCCTTATTTCATCGATAACCAATGGTTATCATATATTTCTTCTTAATTTTTATTTGTTTGGGTCGTCAGACAAAACAAATAATGGTAGCGAAATTTCAGACCCTGATGCTGTTAATTGCAAATGCCGAAAGTAGTCCGCTTTTTTGAAGCGGTTACTTCCCTTTATATGTACACTAACGCCGAAAAATTCAGGGGAGATCACTGCGTAAAGATTGTTAAATGACAGGCACATTAATTGTCAAGCAAAATTGTTTAAGTCAAATAACTATTAAATTGAATATCAGTGTTGCAATAAGTCTTATAGCAAATTTACTACAGTCAAAACACTGGAATGCATTGGTTGCACTATACAAAAACAAATTGGTTTATAATATCACAACCTTCACCTTTCTGACAATCTGAGACCCAAACAAATTCAGCGCCTTCTGTTCTTTAATTTTATACTGCTATCCTTAGCCTGATTTGACTTAAAAGTGTTGCAACGCTTTTCTATTTTAGGTCATTTTTTCAATAAGAATAATTATTTTGGAAAAAACTGTGTGAGCGAATGCTCTGAATTTTTTCAAACAAGTTATTGATCTATCCCTTCATCAAATAGAACTTTTTTTTAAATTTCCAGTCCCTTCATGTCAAAAAATCTCAGTTGAGTCTCTTTAATATAATAATATATTAAATATGATTAATTTTGGGTATCGGGTATATGTCCTTCGTTTCAATGACAGAAGAAGAAAAAAATACATAAAGAGTATAAATAAAAATATTCAAACCTGGGAAACAATCGTTTCCAAGTTCATTTTTTTCGTTTGATTCACGAAATCTTTAGAGCTGAAATAAAATGTAAATAGTTTGTTGTTTCGCAATACTTTAAAAACTGTATGTACATTTCAACATTTATCCTACCATATCATTTGTGAAAATTGAAGTGAAAATTTAAACAGCAGAAATGATAACAAAATACAGCTTCGTGCATTTTTTACAAGCAAAATAGAAAGCCTTACCAGAATATTTATAGCATTCTGTTGGATCTTACTTATATGTTAACAGATGTTTACATCAGTTATAACGGTGTCCTATTTCGTCTGTAAACACGCGATACACGCGATCACAAAATGCTTGACTTGTGTCAAGCAACCGGTTTGTGGGTAGGTAACGGGAGAGATAATTCTTGTGGTTTTACCTATTACATGTGTATAATTAAGGCCTCGTCTACACCTATTCAAGTTTCTCACATGTCACATTTAGATAAGCTAATTAAATGGTCCTTTCAACATATAATCAGGCACAATTTTTACTGAAATGTCTTATTAAGATTGTCCAGGATTTATACCTTTGTCTTTGCAATGCTATCATGTTTCTATAAAATGTGTGAATAAAAAAGCGGGAAAATGATGCAATTAGCTAAAACAATGAATTAAATGAAATGTGTAAAATGAAAAATGTGAAGAAAAAAAATTTTGAGCTTATTAATTGAAGCAAATTCTTTATTTGATAAACATTATTCACTAAATAAACAAGATCATTTAAAATTCCTATTGATTAATAACTTTTAATAAACTATCTCATTTTTAATTTTTTTTTAATGCTCTTTTGTGCATCAGTGTATTGATTTGTTCCTTTGACCAAGACATTGTAAACATTTACTAAAATTCACAGGTCATGTACACTGAACCAACAACAAAAAAGTTTAAACAATTGTAAAAATAACAACAATATCACAACTTGGGGCACATGTTTTGTGTCAAACCGGTCTTATCAGTGTCTTGACAGCCAAAAACTTGTAGAAAAATAGAACCTGTTCTAATTTTCTTGCAAGAAATTATTTTCATGGATGTCACATAATTTCTCATTAAAAACCATTCAAGTAGGGTGTCTACATTATCCAATTCAAGAGAATATGATACTTGCATTCAAGACTTGGATAGGTGTAGACACGGCGCCTCGGCGCGCATATTGTATCTAAAAGGACAGGATTCAGGGCTGGGAATCAAAACTGCGTCGTATCCTACAGAATGTAAACAAACGCCGCCATCTTGGAGCGAAAAATGTATGTTTTTGTATATAACTCTTTTTGTTGCGCCGCGGCGCGCATATTGTATCTAAAAGGGCAGGATTCAGGGCTGGGAATCAAAACTGCGTCGTATCCTACAAAATGTAAACAAACGCCGCCATCTTGGAGCGAAAAATGTATGTTTTTGTATATAACTCTTTTTGTTGGAAATGACTGAAAACCAGATATATGTATTAACACGATACTTTCCGCTTCGTTCGTTATATGCTGCTTGCACAACTATTTTGTATTACGAACTTGCAACTCGAAGCGGAGCAGAATTTATCTATCGTATTTTCCTTCAAATTAATTATATACTCGTTTCAGAGTTTACCATAAACTTCAAAATATAATTTTGCATCATTTACTATTTATTTATTTATTTATTTATTTATTTATTTATTTATTTATTTATTTATTTATTATTGGATCACAAACCTTCTCTTATTTTGAGAATTTGTATTAAAAAAAAATATTACATGCTTTGCGGTGGTTTATAGACATTTATTTTATGCTTTTCAGTGGATTACTGATTTATCCGTGAAAATTATATTTGATAATTTCACAGTGAAAATTATCAAAATATAATTTCACACTTTTCAATGACGAAACTACTTTTTTAAGATTTTCCCCATGTTGTACCTCAATTTTATTTTTGCTGACTATTCCGTCAATATCAGGCTGTTTAAAGAAAAGCAAAGCTGAAATTGATAAATAACTTATATGTCAAAAGTAATAAAAAGAAGAAAACTTACAGTAAGTTACTTCTATTCATTAAAATTACCAATCACCAAATATCGTCTCTTTAATTTTTTGTTTCATTTTACAGTCTGAAAAATACATTCCTTCCACATGCAAAACTGCTCTTGATGACATTTGGGCATATTTAAGTATCCTACAAGCAAAAACTGCAGTGTGCTTTATGAAAACTTGAAAAGCAATGGCAGCTTTCAGTCGAAGAATATGTAAAACAACCCAGCGTTCGTAAGGCTTCCAAGTTTTCCAATTTTATTTCATACAATACGTTACCTAGAATGCTACATTCAGAATTTCTCTTGCGACCTACTTTTGACTCGCTTGTTTTGGTTAGTGAGTGTTTTCCCAACCTCACTTTCAGATAACCAATCAAGTACGCACTTCCGTATAGACCACGTGACCTCGCTTTCGATCTTGGCGACCGTACAAATCGGACGTGTTTTTACATAGCTCCAGTAAGACTCGTATTTTATTTTATTTGTTTGAAATTATTATTTTTTGACAATACTATGTCGGAAGAACAAATCCGTCGCTCCAAAGAGCAAGAAGACGGAGAAATATTGGATTATGAATCCACGCCTTCGCGTGAAGCGCAATTAGAAGGCGAGGGAGATTCTGTGCAGTTTCAAGGGAAAACCCCGACTAAGAAACGTTCAAATTCTCGAAGCAAAGATTCGGGAAAAACTAAATATCAGATGCTGGAAGAAAAATTTGATTCGAAAATTCAGTGTATGGACAGTAAGTTAGACCGTCTCTTTAGTATTTTATCTTCCAAACATTCTCCCGGAAATCCATATTCTGATTCTGATAGTACAGATGACGATATTTCGGATAGAAGAAATTCGGATAAGAATTCAGGTTTACCAAAACGTGATGACATCATTACAATTCCATCAAATACGGATGTTGATAATTATTTGAATGACATTGATCCAGAAGCTTCTAATTCTGAATTACAGAAGTCGTGTGATAAAAATGATTCAAATTCAACGTTGTCTGAAAAAACAAAAAGTTGTCTTGTTGAATTATTTGGAGAAGACGCTCTTTTACCAAGTAAAGAACCGGAAGAGAATGGTATATTACTTGATGATGCTCAGAAATCTGTAATTTCAAACAGTTATAGGACTAAGAATCCACAACATTTGTCAGCCTATAATGAAAATCTACTTGATGAATTTCCAGTTAGCAAAGAAACAGAAAAATTTCTTCAAGTACCTCAAATTGATCCATTATTTGAATCTTTACTTATAAGAAAACATGGTGAAAAAGCATCCTTCGCAAATTCTAAACCCAAAGGGATGACAAGTTTATATTCTCAACCTTGCAAGAGTGTAGAAAGAATTGCCTACAAAGGCTCCCATGCAGCTCGCATAGGAATGATAACTCAGGCCTATGTTCAACAAGGACTAGGGAATTTATTACAGGTACTTCTCACAGGTAATTTTGATTCTGAAGATCTAGTTAAACAAGTGAGAAATATTTTTGCTATCACTACCAGAAGTATGGATCAGTTTGGCCGGACAGGAGCCTTTTTCCACATAATTAGAAGATCTTTAGCTATGTCTGACACATCTCTCTTTGAATTACATGATCATGGGAAATTCTCAAGTTTACCACTATCAGGTGAAGGGCTTTTTGGTCCAGATTTTGAAACTTTGTTAAAGCAACGCAAAGAAAGAAAAAAGCAAATAGATGAACTTTTGCCAGATTTTCGCAAAAAAGATACAGTGTATAAACGCAAATTGAATTCAAATTCAAAGGCTAATGAACCACCTGCAAAAAAGCCATTATATGACAGACAGCGCACTGTAACTTCCTCCAATAGTTCAGATACTTTTCGTATTCCAAAAGTCACAGTATCTGCAGTCAACTCCTCCAGTAAATATCAGGGAGACAGGGCATTCAGCTATGGTAAATCAAACCGTCCCGATACCTCCAAATCTGTTGGCAGAGGACGTGGACGATCAGATAGAAAATGACTCGGTAAGTACTATAGCAAAATTTCCAGAGATACCTGTGGGGGGAAGACTCAGTCATTTCTTTGCAGAATGGCAGAAAATAACAAACGATCAATGGGTTTTAGATATTATTCAAAATGGCTACAAACTGGAATTTATAAAAAAGCCACCGTTTTTGGGCATAAAACATACAAAAGTAAATTCAAGAGTTTCAGATTTAATCGGTATAGAAATTCAAGAGCTTTTAAAGAAAAATGCTATAGAAACAGTCCATCCGACTATGATAAGAACCGGTTTTTACAGTACATTATTTCTAGTAACCAAAAAGAATGGGGAAATGAGACCAGTAATAAATCTCAAACCCCTCAACATGTATCTCAAGAAAACACATTTCAAGATGGATACTATGAAAAAAGTGCTGAATCTAGTTCGAAAAGGGGATTGGGCATTCAGTCTAGATTTAAAGGATGCTTATTTTCACATCCCTATTCACAAAAAACATCGGAAATATCTCCGTTTTTGTTACAAGGGAATAGTTTATCAATTCAGAGCTCTGTGCTTTGGACCAACAGTAGCTCCAAGAGTTTTTACAAAAATCACAGCAGTAGTAGCTGCACATCTTCGAAAACAAAGCATACGCCTATTGACTTATCTAGACGATTGGTTATCAATAAATCAGTCCAAACATTATCTGATTCAGAATCGTACAACAATGCTGAATCTTCTTTTCGAGCTAGGTTTCATAGTCAACAAAAAGAAATCCAATCTTGTCCCTTCACAATCAGTAACTTACATAGGGGGTCAGTTTGCTTTAGACAAGGGGTTAGTATTTCCAACTCCAGAGAGAGTTGCAGGCCTGAAAATGTCGGCACAAAATTTACTTTTGGGTCAGAATACAGCCGGGGACTATTTAATATTTCTAGGCAAAATAGCTTCTTGTCTGGATCTGATACCAAATGCAAGGTTGTTCATGCGTCCGATCCAACATCATTTGCTGCAAAATTGGAGTCCCATAAGAATGTCGTTTTCACATGTAATACCAGTTTCACATTCACTAAAATATCATCTACAATGGTGGTTACAGGAAGTGAACATTCTCAAGGGCTGTGGTTATCTACAGAGTCAAACAAATGTGTCGATAACCACAGATGCAAGCAGTACATGGGGTTGGGGTGGACATATGAACAGCCTTACTGTGCAAGGACGTTGGACTCCTTTACAACAACTCCAACACATCAATTGTTTGGAGATGGAAGCTGTGATCAGAACAGTAAGACATTTCCTACCCCGCCTGAAACACAAAAATGTATTGATACGCTCGGACAATATGACAGTTGTACAATACATCAACAAACAGGGGGGTACGAAATCTCTGAATCTCTGCCAGAAAACTTGGGATCTTTGGACATTGGCACTAGCCAATGGCATGTCACTGAAAGCAGCTCATATAGCTGGAGACAAGAATATACTGGCAGATGCTCTGAGCAGATACAGAGTAAAGGAGACAGAGTGGTCCTTGAACAAAACAGTTGTGAGGAAAGTTTTCAGCATCTTGGGTTTTCCAATGATGGATCTGTTTGCGACAATAGAAAACAAACAGACACAACTGTTTTGTACTTGGATTCCTCACCCAGCGGCATATGCAGTGGATGCCCTCTCAATCGCATGGACGAACATGTATGCCTATGCATTTCCACCGATAAAGTTGATACCACGTGTTCTGTCTCACATGCAGAAATATCAGTGTACACTAATTCTAATTGCTCCGAATTGGCCGCGTCAACATTGGTTTCCGATTCTACTGCAAATGTTGATTGCACAACCACTGATACTACCCGTGCAGTCGGATCTATTGTCTCAAGTCAAGGGGAGAATTGTACATCCTCGACCCGAGATTCTAAATCTGACTGCATGGCTCATATCGACAGATACTATGAAACAAGAGGCTTTTCAGAAAAATCTAGAAAATTACTGGCAGCCTCATGGCGATTGGGCACTAAGAAAGACTATAGATCTAAGTTCAAAATTTTCAGTCATTGGTGTAGTGAACAACAAATTGATCCATACACAGCATCTCTAGAACAATGCATAAATTTCTTATCTGAAAAATTTTTTGCAGGTTCTGCATATAGGACTTTATCTGGCTATAGATCTATGATGTCTTCTGTATTACCTAGGGTTGATAATTTTGCTGTTGGACAACACCCTGTAGTCATAAGGCATTTAAAGGGCGTATTTAATGAAAGACCACCTTTAAAAAAACTTGTTCCTGAATGGGATTTACCTTTTGTTTTACAGGCACTAACAGAGACTCCTTTTGAACCGTTGAGAAAAGCGTCCCTGAAGCATCTTACATGGAAAACAAGCTTCCTTATTGCTGTAACATCTTTCAGACGATGTAGTGATTTGCAGAATCTCAAGCTTGGTGAGGGAAATGTTAACATACAAAATAAAGGTATAAGTTTCATAAGACAAGGCCTTTCCAAGCAAGACAGACCAAATCATGTTCCTACACCTGTGTTTATTCCGGCGTTTCCAAAGAACAAATTATTAGATCCTAAACGCTGTTTGGCTGTGTATTTAAAACGCACTGAACAATTTCGAAATATAGGTACAGAATCTGATGTCACTGAACTATTTCTTTCGGTTAACAAACCTCATCGACCAGTTACAGCACAGACAATTTCAAGATGGATTGTCAAAGTTATCAAATATGCATACAAGAACAGTAAAAAGAACATTAAAAATGTGAAAGGTCACTCAACGAGAAGTATAGGTCCTTCTTGGGCACTTTTCCACGGTGCAACAGTGAAAAGCGTGATGGAGTCCGCTGACTGGTCTAAGGAGACCACTTTTGTGAAACATTATTTCACTACTGTAAATGTAGATTTTCTAAAAACTACTCGTGATAAATAGACGAACTGTCAGTCGTATCTTGGCGAGTCGAATTTGAGGAAATTTCAGTGATTATAGTTTTTTAAACTGATATACGTTTAAGTGTTGTACATATGGGTTGTACAGAATATATACTGTAGATTGTATATAACAATGGGATGTACAGTATTTGGTTTTTAAAGGTACTTTGTACAGACAGTGGGTTGTACAGGATATTTCATATGGTATATCACCAGTGGGTTGTACAGGATATTTCATATGGTATATCACCAAGTTGCATTCAAGTATTTAGATATTCAAAGATGCCTGAAGAAACAGGATTCAGTACTTAGTAAGTACATTTTAGAGTTTATAAACTTTGTTATTTTGGGTTTATATTGTTTTTAGTATATTGGTAAAACTGAAACCCACCTTCCTGTTTAAATATTGCTTCCAAATCAGATTAAATTCTGAATGTAGCATTCTAGGTAACGTATTGTATGAAATAAAATTGATAAATTTGAAAATCAAGTTATGATTTTATGAATACAATACTTACCTAGAATGCTACATGAACCCACCCTCCTTCCCCACAGGACTTCAGTTTTTCAATGGCGATTTGTAGGTCGCCAAGAAAGCGAGGTCACGTGGTCTAAACGGAAGTGCGTGCTTGATTGGTTATCTGAAAGTGAGGTTGGGAAAACACTCACTAACCAAAACAAGCGAGTCATAAGTAGGTCGCAAGCGAAATTCTGAATGTAGCATTCTAGGTAAGTATTGTATTCATAAAATCATAACTTGATTTTCAAATTTATCAATTTCCTATCCACTTTTTTGAATGTTTACTCATCTGTCAACACTTATTTATTGTCTGTTACACTCCTCATATAAGTTTTCTTTCTTTTAAAAAAGTGTATGACTAACAAATCCAAATGATATCCCTCTGAATCAAACACAATTATTTTCCTCCAGTGAAATACACAACTTTAAAAATGGCGGCGTTTACATTCAACAAAGCCAGGTCTAATATAAATTCGCAGTCAGTAACAGAAATATGGATGGATGGTTGGACTTTTTCTCCTACTAGAATTGTTTGTTTTTATTATTTAAACATGCGATCAGACATATTTTTTTAATAAAATGAATACTATCACCACCATTTAACATTGATTGTGGAACTTATTTTTCAGCCCATGTCTTCTTGCATTTAATGAGAAATTCGACTTTTTTGAGGCTCTAAATGGGGAAACAGATTTTAATATTAACGTAAATATTAAGGAAATTTCGTTTTAACTTGTTTTAACCATAAATATATAAGTGATATATAGAGGATATTTGTTTGTTTGTGTGTAAGATGAAATTTTATTTCATTGAGTGGGCTTTAAAAACAGTATTCTCACGAGTGGCGTAGCCACGAGTGAGAATACTGTTTTTAAAGCTCACGAGATGAAATAAAATTACATCTTACACAACAAACAGACAAATTTTCTTTTTATTTTATGCTTTAAAACAAGTTAAAACGAAATTTCCATAATTTTAACGTTAATATTAAAATCTGTTTCCCCCATTGAGAGCCCCATTTAGAGGGAATTTCTCATTAAAAACAAGAAGTCTTGAGCTGAAAAATAAGTCCGCTAATCAAGGTTAAATGACGGTGATATTTATTCATTTTATTAAAAAAATATGAATGATTGCTTGTTTTAATAATAAAAACAAACAATTCTTTTAGGAGAAAAAGTCCAACCATCCATCCATATTTCTGTTACTTACTGCGAATTTATATTAGACCTGGCTTTGTAAAATGTAAGCGGCAGCCATTTTTTAAAGTTGTGTATTTCATGGGAGGAAAATAATTGTGTAAGATTCAGAAGGATATAATTTGGATTTGTTAGTCATACACCTTTTTAAAAGAAAGAAAACTTATTTGAGGATTGTAACAGACAAAAAATAAGTGTTGACAGAAGTGAAAACATTCAGAAAAGAAGCTAGGAAAATGGAAAACTTGGAAGCTTGCTAAGGGCCATTGTAAGGAACGCTGGGTTGATTTACTTATTTTACGAGTGATGGCTGTCAATGCTTTTCAATTTTTCATAAAGCATACGGCAGTTATTGCTCGTAGGATACTTTAATATGCCCAAATGTCATCAAGAGCAGTTTAGCATGGGGAAGGAATGTATTTTCAGACTGTAAAAACGAAACAAAAAAATTTAGAGACGAAATTTCGTGATTGGAATTTGAAGGAATAGAAGTAAGTTTTCTCTCTTTATTACTTTTGACATTTAAGTTATTTATCTATTTCAGCTTTGCTAGTTTTTTAACAGCCTGATATTGTCAGAATTGTCAGTAAAAATAAAATTGAGGTACCACATGGGGAAAATCTTAAAAAAGTAGTTTCGTCATTGAAAAAAGTGAAATTATATTTTGATAATTTTCACTGTGAAATTATCAAATATAATTTTCACGGATAAATCAGTAATCCACTGAAAAGCATAAAATAAAAAACCGATAATTTCACTGTCATAAACAGTGAAATTATCAATTTGATAATTTCACTGTTTTGAATTTAAGCCCCTTACGTTGTTTCAGTGAAATACCAGCGTGCACAGTACTGGGAACCAACTTAATGACGTGACGTCGTAAATGACGTCACGTTGTATTATTTTTTTGGCGCGCTTTTCATTCAGTATTAGGTTTAATGTCTTTTAAAACGTTTATTTGCATATAATAAAAAGAAAATTTGTTTAGTTTAGTGTAAGATCGAAATACATTTCACCTTGTCAACACCAAAATATATTCTATTATCACACATCCGTGCCGATTTTGCGACTCCGTAAATATGGTATTGCACGGCCGTGCATATATTTTGACGTGACGTCATAAGCGTTATACAAACATAATGTAAAGACGCGCTAAATGTTAGCGTTATACTATAGGACTATAGGCGCGTCAATGAAAAATGACTCTTATTTCACTTTAAACTGTCTTTATTTTGGGTATGTGATAAATAGAATATTAAATTCGTGTAAGTTCATTACTGAATTTATTACACTCGTTGAATAAAATAATAATATGCTCGCCGGAGGCTCGCATAATATCATTTTATCCAACTCGTGCAATAAATTCAGTATTAAACTTACACTCATACAATATCCTCTATATCTTACACCGAACTAAACAAATATCCTCTATATGATTGCACTATTGATGCAGAACAAGAAATTGTGTT
>NW_026864161.1:0-7500 GCF_026571515.1 Ruditapes philippinarum
GCCATTCACATTTCGTATTTCCATCCAATACTTGAGAATTTTTTATTTTATACAATATTACTAGAATGTAAGTTTGCAAAATCATTCATTAAATACATTTCCATGTGAATAAAACTGCTAAACAATCATCAATATGTTTCTCTTAATAATGATATCATATTCAAACTTACGATGTTTATACAATTTATATCGATTTTACACCTAAATTTTACTTAATTTTGAATCTAAAGGGATATCGACTCCTTTAGCGAGCGTTTTAAATTTTATTATTGTAAAAGTTTGATAATTATAATACTAATAAAATATGAAATACTATCAAAAAACTTTAACTCTGAATAATTATGCAGACTCGTAAACATCTTTCCATTAAACCTGAAAATAGAAATGAAGAAAACAAACCCCAAAACAACATAATATACAAATTTCAACTTACCTTATTTCTCACAGTTAAGTTAACATATGATCACAAATTTCACAATGGTGTCCTTTATGAACAAATGCTTCGTATTCATACTCGAATGCAACGTATTTAATACCATTTGCTTCAGTAAAAACTGCTACTTCATCAAATTGAGGATTTACAAGTCTCTGTTGATTGACATATTTATTACCTCAATACAAAGTAGTATTACATTAGTATTACATTAGACAACTTTCTTTAAAAGGAAACAAAATGCATCGCATGATTATTTCGACAATAAACAATCAATGTTTCTAATCAATATTGTTGTTTACACGTTTGTCAGACATGGTGTTAATACTTGCACGTTTATAGCTGACCACACTCAATAGAATGTGGTATTTTACATTTCCGCAGTGATCTTTCATTCCCTATTTGAACACGCAGGAACCGCACATAGCATATATTTTTATCTATTTGTTATAAAAATGATATATCATAATTTTTGTCGTAACAATTCTACTTGATTTGATAATAGATTGATGACCTTTGATTAAGCCTTTTGCTAGTGTAATTTTCCGATTAGAATGAGCTCAATGTTGTCTTCTGTAATTCATTTTATTGTGTTGTTTAATTTTAGTTCGTTTGTGTAGGATACTTTGACCTTATAAACAGCCTTGAAGCCGTTCCTGGAAACAATCAGAACAAAGCAATGAGTGCACAGTTTCTTGCTCTAGGAAACCACGGTTTGAAACTGACGGGGTTTGAACCCACGCAGCTAGCGATTCTTAGATTACTAGTTCGACGATTACCTCTCGGTAATGCCGTCACACCTGGATAAGATTCTAACATAGTAATTGTATTATATTAATAAATTCTAGATTTATTGATATTGTCACGAATCTAAAGAAAAAAAAACGAAACTTAAACAGAGTTTGGGTGCACTATCAAGTCTATGGTGCAATTTAAACAATGAGAATATACCCCAATATTTTATTTAACATGTGTTTATGCAAGGCACAAAAGGTAATTATTGCAAATTATTAACCTTAACTATTGTTAAGAAAGAAATAGAAAATGTGAATGTGCTATAAATCATCAGATGTTCATATAGATGATACATTGTCCTGGAATTACAAAATAAAAGAGTATGTTCTGAACTAAGCATTTTTGAGAACCATACCATATGTCCATTTTACAATGTTAATATTTAAGTAACAACGTAAATTCGTATTCCAATTAGTAATGTTGAAATTTGATATCTGTTGTACTGTTTGGAGTAAAGGAAATGTTAGTTCTTTAAAACATAAAAAATAATTTAAAATGGAGCTGTAAGATTCATTTTAAACAAAAAACAAAAATCTTTTAGGATAGGAAATATAACATCCCTTATAGAAAGTACGGGGCGACTTTTTACAGCCCCCGTACGGCACAAACAAAGCTGATGTGGCGATAAAATATAGAGAAATAAAGAATCCCTAATGAACGTACAAAACGACAAAATTGAAAATGTTGCAGACTCGGTTTGATTGAACCTGTTCATGGACGGTAATGGAAAATGCAAATTACCGTCCACGCCCACTTGCCGCATTGTGCTTATAATCATAACCTGAAGTGATGGGCGATGACATGACGGTCTGTTTGTGGACGAACAAAAACCACTGTTTGCGTAACTTTTGATGTAAATTCAATTCAAAGCTTACCAGTCCTTAAGACAAAAACTGTAATTACCAATCAATAAATAACACAAAAAGCTACGATAACAAGCAAAAAAGGTATTTTCGAAAAAGATACTCTGTCGAGGTAATATACTGCTTTGACTTGTGTAGGTCATCGTTTTGTTCATAGATCTGGAGCCTCGACGGAAATATTGAAAGATACTTAATTAAAAACCGGAAGTTATCTGTGAAGAACTATGTAAAAGCACGTTTGTTGAAATTGACAAAGCATCTATAAATAGTAAATCTATAATGGTATAACAAACTTACATATATGTTCAAGTTCTTTGGATACTTTGACACACGGATGTAATCAGATAGATTAATTTGAGCAGTTTATTGCTTGTCCATTCAACAGGAAACCAGGATGTGGACTGAGGGAATACTGGGACGTTCCATCTCACCAAGGTCAAACACCACTATATTTCGGTTAGGTCAGTGACCACCACACTCCTCCCCGTCCTATTTGAAAAGGCTGGCTGCCAGATAAGACCTTTCTAGTATCTAATCCAGCACTCAATACGAGCCTATTGAATGATTTCCTGGATCCTTACCAGTACTGGTACTGTACCCTGCTCTAGTACAAGAACCAAATAGATGATTATCATAAACCAATCACCTGAGCAGCTCAGCTATGACTTAATCAGCTGAGCAGCCCCACTAGGACTTACTCAATTACTTGAGCAGCCGACTATGCAGAATTCTACGACTCACTCAATCACCTAAGCAGCCGACTATGCAGAATTCTACGACTCACTCAATCACCTGAGCAGCCCACTGTAGAATTTATTAGAATGAATTGTCACCAGTAGCACCCTGAGAAGAATTAACCAACATTAGTCTCTAACAATCACCAAGAAACATAGAAACCTCCTTCAGGTCTAATTGATTAACTGAAGACTTATCTCTTACTACTGTCAAAACACTCTATAATAGATAAATACAGAATCCCTAAAGAAAGCCTAACACGATAAAATTGAAAATGTTGCAGGCTCGGTTTGATTGAGCCTGTTCTAACCCACTCATGCACTGGTTCAAAACCAGATGCAAGGATATGCAGCCTATATCTAGAGACTACCGCAACATCTATCACATCTACCAGCTTAACTCATGAGCATCCTGAGGATTGTACCCCAATCCTCAATATAAGACCTTATCTGGACAACAAACAATCCAGACTCAGATTTATATTCAATGACCAACAAGAAGTAACTTTCACCCATAAGCTGTGATACCACATTACAATAACCACACTGAATCATAAATCTCCAGTCTTATTTTCTTACCTCCCAAAAAGACAACACATTTCCTTTGATAACTGTTATAACCCTGACATTATTTCAAGAGCTAAACCTAAAAGATAACATCATGACAATTATTACTTCAGTTCTGCAAGATGCTCATTCTATTTCTGCCATAAGAACCTCCAAACCACGCAATCCAATATTGTACTAACATTTGTAATGATCACTATTAACAGATGCCAGCATCCAAATAGATCCCATATAAACTGTCATATAAATTGCTTGTCGGCCTAACAAGCAACCTACCAAATGACATTATAGGTCATCTAGCTTAGAAGAGACGGGAACTGCGTGCTTGGTGACCACCTACATAGCAGTGAACTTAACTGAACAGATGCAACTTGCTTGTCTATATGGGACCTAACCGTCTCTTAATGGTGACTATATTGTTACCTTACATCTCAGTTCTGGGACTCATATTTCTGTAAATAACACCAGAATGGACTCTAGGGCCTTTTGAAACATAATCACCAATAAGCTCGCAACTCATTATTACTAAGATGATTCCTAGATAATGAGCTTACACTCCTTGGATTCGTTCCCAAGGTGCTTTATTACCAAGACTGATTGTAACACACTCAATGACAGATGCGATTTTAACCTGAAACCCGTAGATTTTGGTTCCTTCCCTGGCAGGCTTCCCAAGACCCTTAGTGACTCAAGTGATCTTTTACTTGCCAATGGCACCACATCTACATCGTCAATAAAGGATCCCCCAATTCATGGGCCATCATATACTAATTGACACCTACCACAAGGCAATTTACCCCAATTCGATTTCCCACATGGTACCAGACATTACATCATTTAACCATGATTACGATTTGTTCTGGGCCCAAAATCGATTTCCCACATAGTACTAGACATTACATCATTTTACCATGATTATGATTTGATCTGTGCTGCAGCAACTTACACCGGGATAGATCCTTCAACCATCCCGCCAAATTACCTTGTGGCTCCCAAAACCAATAAACCACCTTATATGAGTGATTAGTCTATGGTATGCAATCAGCTAAACTACCAGATAAATTAAATTACCCCATGGTAGTTCTTCTCTGATTAACCACCAGATAAATCTAATTACCCCAATGGCGGTTCCTATCTGCAGCTACCCTCACCCCCACCATCACTAACTGGCAAGAGGCTGAGCTTTTCCTGCTGCTACCCTTACCCCACCAGTACTAACTGGTAAGAGGCAGGCTTTTAGTCCCTAAGACTTATTCCAACTACAAGGAATTTCCCTCAAGTTGATTTCCTACATGGCACCCTGGATCCAAACACCATGATTACAACCTGATTTTCCCAAGATCGGTATCCTACATTTTATTCTATCCAATTCCCCTCCCCCCTTTGGGATTAGAAGAACCACACATTAGAATAAAAAATGATATCGACCCAACCTTGTAGTCTTAAAACACCTAAAAGCATTTTATAAACTTTTAGGTCTACCCTATGACCTTAGCTTAATCAACTGTTAAAGCCTTCTCAAACTTATCTTCAAGTTCCTCAATAGCCTCTATCACAGTTTCCCAAGTCACTGAAGAGTTATCTTCATCAGAATGAACTTCATAACTATCAGTACTGACTGAAAAACCCTCTTTCCTTCACACCTTTCACTGCGTTTGCTCCAACCAAAAATGGCCTCATGGCTCTGTTGGTACTTACGGACAAATAATTTGGCTTGTTCGACCGTGGATGGATCATGCATGTAAACATGGAACCCAGCTTGTTGGTCTAATAAACCATGGCAAAACCTACTTATAACCTGACTTGTTATAAATTGGGCACACACCCCCTGAAAGGCTTTATCGGCTAAGGCACGTAACCTGTCTGCAAAATCATCAAGAGATTCGCCCGGGTTTTGAAAAGCTTGATAAAATTGCCCTTGAGCTGCCTCTGGTGAGATTTGGTCACCAAACCGAGCCTCCAGTTTATCGTATAAAGAAGCATACGATTGCACTTCACCACTTTTATGTAAAATTACATAATAATCTAAAGCTTTGCTTTCTAACGTCCAGCACAACGCACACAGTTTATCCTCATTTGACCACTGGCACATCTCAGCATATCTGGAAAACTTAAAAATGAAAGCTTCCCAACTGCCATTGCCATCAAATGTTAAATTCGTGGGCATTTTATCTAACGATAGTCTTGACCTGGCTGTTACAGGATAAACTGGTTCCCATCCCCCAAGAGATAATGGCTCAAACTCATTATCCCCCAATGAGGTGGTCCCCTGTTCTTTCCATAGAGACCGTTCAGACCTAAAATCAGCAGGAATAGCCTAGGGAGCCCTAGGTGTGGTAAACATATGCCCATTATACCCCATGCTATCCCCACCCATCACAGGTCTACCTTCTCTACGCCCAAATACTTAAGTGCTTTTCACCCCAGCTGACCCTCTGGCCACATCAGGCTTTACTGCCCCAGGCTTTGGTTCCGAAAAGTCTAAAAATGCCTGATACAAGGACCTCAATGACTTATCCAAGGACCCTTCCCCTTTCGAAGCTTCAGTATGATGCTCTTAAGCCTCCTGTTTCCTAGGGAATTCTTCCAAAACCTCATTTTGTGAAAAATCTATCATATCTAATTCCTCACCCGTAAACTTTTTACGACATATTGCAGACAATATGTCGCCTGTGATATCACCGCCAACCCCCTTATAGATAGGAGAATAGCAGCAACCTTCTTACTAAGCCCCGGAATTTTAACCAACTCGTCCTCAGAAGCAAAATTAATCGCAACCTTAGATTTATTGGTGTGTGGGCCTTTTGTGTCTGACCTATCCATCGCCATTGACATATTAATAATTACTTATTACAATATTTTTATTACAAACAATTAATAATATCAGGCAATTACAGGTCATGCAAAGTACCACTTACCGTTACTGTGAACCAATTTTCGAAATAAAATTTATTTTATTCCACACACCTGCACAGTACTACAATATTGTGCCTTACAGTAACTATAATAAGCAATATAAAAAGAATATCGCTCTTTGAATTATGCAATATAAAAATATCACAAATCTTTCTGCCTGAAAATAAGCAATATTATGAAAATATTACTCTTAAAAATTCCTCTGCAATTTCCTTTCAAAAATTGCTAGGCTTTGGGGACAACAATAAAAGAAAAAAATATGATACCGGTACTAGAAACCACAATGGTACAAAAACCTAAGTGGGTCCGAAGACTGGTAGCGTCTTAAAAATACAGGCCGCAGCTAGAATTGAATCACCGCTGCCACCATTATAGTAAATCGCCACCATTATAGTAAATCTATAATGGTATAACAAATTTACATAGATGTTCAAGTTCTTTGGATACTTTGACACACGGATGTAATCAGATAGATTAATCTGAGCAGTTTATTGCTTGTCCATTCAACAGGAAACCAGGATGTGGACTGAGGGAATACTGGGACGTCCCATCTCACCAAGGTCAAACACCACTATATTTCGGTTAGGTCAGTGACCACCACATATATAACGTTAGCATTAATCAATTAACAAAGATATAAATCTAAGAAACACTGTAAGAAATATATGTGTTATTAATTGAAACTGTAGTGTTTTGTTTAGTACTCTATTTCTACAACTGAAGACTACTTTCTGATTTTTTTTTATTCGCAAGACCCTTGACGCTTGTATGTTGTAATAGTTATGAGCGTTTCGGACTTTTGGGCTATATCTTTTAATTTTTAACGTGTCTTTATGACAAGTGTTACTATGACGGTTTCACGATTACTACGTTGTTAATCATTGTGTATGTTTTTAAAAAAAATCTTTTTATTTTTATGCTTAGTTACGAATTAAAATCACATATCTTCAATAAAAGGTTGGTAAAGGATACAAAAAGAATCATGCATTTTTTCCTATTGAACATAGAAGAACCGAAAGTGTGTGTTATTATGCAACAAAGTCACTTTTGACGTTCTATACTAAGACATGTGACGTAACCACTTAAAAAATGCGACGCGCTGAAAATAAGAACGGAAGCAAATCAGGAACAATGTAGCTCAATATCAGTTACGGCAGCATTTTTTTGTTGATGTCGTGTTAGAATCGGAATA